>NC_081411.1:354635551-354938051 GCF_030272615.1 Cryptomeria japonica | reverse complement strand
CTCTTGATTAGTAGGGATATATTGCTTAATAGTATTTATCTTGTTTATGATTATGAAATTGGTACTAAGTTGAAATAAATGGATAATATATTAAAGAAAATGATTTAGTTTCCAATATGAAATGTTTTAGAAATAAAGGAATGACAATGCATAATAAATTTGGGAATTAGGAACATTTGGATTGGTCCTTTAAAATGAATATGAAGGGGATTTATGGCATTTGAATATGTTAGAATGTGATCATGGTATTTGGTTATGCTATAATGTGTTAAATGAATGGATGTTCTTTTACGCTGATTTCATTGGTAATTGTTGGGAGTAAATATAGCTAAGTAATGGCATTGAGATACCCTAGGGAATGTAATTGATAAGTTATGAGATGGTGTTTATTTTTTCTTGCGTATTGTGATTTAATAAGTATGTTTTTTAGTCAATTATGTGCATATTGTTATATGGATGTTTAATGCATTTGATTATTCTAGTTGCTTACATTGCATTATATAATGATGTTAAAAAAAATCTCTATTAGCATGTTAGTTATATTTCTCTAGGGTATTTTGATGAGCATTACAAAGGTGCAATGAGAGGGAGGAGGATCACGTGTGTTGCATTAACATTGTTAATTGTAAAGAAAGATGACACATGGAGGATGTGCATAGATAGCTAAGTTATCAATAAGATTTCCATGAAGTATTAGTTTCCTATACCTTGATTGGATTACATGATGCATGTGCTTGTAGAGGCTATATATTTTAGTAATATTGACCTACAAAATAGTAACAACTATATCCATATTCAAGAAGGGAATGAATGAAAAACAACCTTCAAAACTAGAGATTCCCTATATGAGCAGATGATTATTCCATTCAAATTATCAAATGCAATTAGAACCTTTATGAGGCTAATCAATCTTGTGTTATAATATTACATTGGTAAGTTTGTAGTATTTTATCTTAACAATATCATAGTTTTTAATAAAATAAAATAAGATAACCAGTAAAAATTGAGGATCATATTGGATTTGCTATGGAAATGAAAACTAAATAAAATTTTGAAGAAGTGCAAGTTCATACATGAAAGTATAGTATTTTTGTGTTTTCACATTTGTGTATATGGCGCCAAAATGGATGAAAAAAATGCAAAAGAAATTCTAGAGTGGCCTAATCCAAGTAGAATAATGGAGGTAAAATATTTTCATGGGTTAGTCACTTTCTACCAAAAGTCCATTCAAATTTTTTTAGTAATATTGTAGCACCCATAATATATTAAACCAAATGAAGAGAATTTTTGTGGATTGAAGAAGTTGAGAAAAGTTTTGAGTACCTAAACAAGAGAGTGACAAAAGCTCCTAGATTAGCACTACCAAATTTTAATAAGATATTTGAAGTGGAATATGATGCTTCACATGTGGGTATCAAAGTTGTACATCATTAATTAGGTAAGCCCATGGAATTTTTAGTAAAAATTTAAATGAGGTGAGAAATAATTACTCAACCTACATGATGTATAACTCAATGCAATTTTACAAGTTTTTAGAAACTAAAGGCATTGTATAGTTCCCAAGGAGTATTTTGTAATTTATAGGTCATGTTGAATTGAAATACCCAAATAAACAAAAGAAATTAAATAGTAGACATGTGAATTAAGTATATTATCTACAAGACTACATTTGTTTGAAGCACAAATTAGGGAAATAGAACTAGGTTGTAGATGCCTTAAGAGGTGTGTAGTACTTTTGACCACCAAAGAGAGTGAGGTTACTAGTCTTGATGTCAGTGACAATTTTATAAATCTAATTATTTTTGGGAGATTGTGGAGAAGCTATGAAATCTAGTAGCTAGAAAAATGGAGCACATTAAGGGTTAATATTTTATGTAGGATGACTAACTCTTTAAAGGAAATAACTAAGTATTCTATTTGTCTCTATGAGAGAAAATATTATCAGAGACCTTCGTAGTAGTAGGTTGGATAGGCACTTTGTAAAGGATAAGACAATAGCCTTGATAACACATAAACACTTCTAGTTGATGGTATATACTAGACATAACTAGGTATGTGACAAGGTGTAGGACTTGCTAGGTGGCTAAAGGACACTAATGAAATACAAGGTTTCATATACGATTACCAAAACACATAGGACCACGGATAAACTTGATCATGGATTTTGTTTTGGAACTGTCAAACACACAATGAGCTAACAATTTCTTTTCATGGTTGTTGATAGGTTTTCTAAGATGTCTCATTTAATGATTGCTTGCAAGAAAACTAGTGATACAATTATGGTCACAAAATTATATTTTACAAAAATTATTAAATTGCATGGTGTTCCAAAAATAATTACCATACCAAATTTCACAATCATTTTTGGAGACTAAACATAGGAAAATATGGGGACTTAGTTATAGTTAAATAGTGCATAACACTCAAACTAATGAGAAAATAGAGGTATTCAATCAAAGTTTGGAAAACCTATTAGTGTTCATTATTGAAGGGAAGCCCAAACAGTGGAAATTGGTATTACCCCAAACATTATTTTCTTACAATATTTTAGTGTATAAATTAATAGGTAAATCACCATTTCAAATTCGTTATGGTAGCAATACAAAGGCTGATTTATATTTGTTGCAACTACTAATTAGAGATAGAAGAAATGTTGATTGGTAAGCATTTGTAGAACACCTTCAACAATCACAAAAAAAAGTGAGGTGGAAGTTACAAGAAAGTAATGAGAGGTATAGGACTATAACAAATGATGGTTGGTGATGTAAAGCATTTAATAAAACTTAGTGATCATTTAATTAAAAAAGAGAGGTTCCTACAAGAGAATACTACAAATTGAAGTACAATAAAATTGACCTCCTTGCAAGGTTATAAATAAAACAATGATAAGGGTAAGTGTACAAAGTTGAGTCCCACTTAGGGGGAAGTATGTGCATTGGAAAGCATGCTACTAGGAATGGGGCCCCATTTAGAAACATAATGGGGACCCATTATTTAAGTAAAAAACATAATGGGGCCTTGTTTATTTAAACGGGGACTCATTTCTTTAAATTTTGAAAATAGAGCCTACCATGTGCATCAGGTTTTGGTTTGAGAAAGGCATGGAATGCCCAATCCTTATCCTTGGACATGAAAGTACAAGGTTGTATCAATAACATGGTGAAATACTGAAAACTGAGAAATGTTTGATGCTTATTACAATAGAATTTTTCAAAAAAATTAAAACCATTTCAGATTGCATGGTGTAGATTCTGAATATATAATATTTTTAAAGATTTGAATATTTTTTCTATTTTTCAATTACTTTGTACTAAATCTCATCCATAAACTTTAAATATCAATTTATCTTGTTTATTTAATAACTTTATTGTTGTTAAGTTTTTTTGAAAAACAAATTATATGTCATCAATTTACACAGAATTCTTTTCAATTTAAAACAAAATTCAAAAGAATGATAAGTTTAGGTCAAATTATATTGGTCATACACAACGAGTTTTTAAAATGACAATTAGGAACAATAAAAAATAAAAATAAAAAATATCCTCATCAATCTTCAGTGTGTTACAAATCATTTCCCAAGAGGGTTTGAGAAAAAAATTATTTGTGTCAAAAAGTGTTAGTTGTACACGTGCATGGTATGGTCGTGAAAAAGGCATTTTTAAAAAGTGGTTTTTATAAATCCCTTTTGAAAGTCAATTTCAATTATCCGTGTATTAAAATAAATTACATATTTGGAAACTATACTCTGAGTGCTATATTTCATATTTCTAACTTTTTTCAAGATTCAATCTCTAAGTGCTTCAAATTTTTAGGTCAAATGAGGAAAAATCTGAAAATCAGGGAAAACACTTCCACTTTTTGGCCAAAAAGTGGACTCAACTTCTTGCAATGAAACATAATTCTTATGAGGTATTTTTAGGAGTTAATATAAATATTTCCCATGTGTTTAATGTTTTTAATTTATATACTTTCAATTTTGATGATCATGATTATGATAGTGGTGAGGAAGTGGATTGACAATAGATAATTTCAAGCAAGGAAAGAGAAACAATTGCACAAATTCTATATAAGAAGACCATTCACACTTGACAAGGACAATAAGATAGATATCCGATATAGTGGTAAGGATAATTATTAGCAAAAAATACATGGATTACAAAGCGGGACTTGAAAAACCTTGATCAAGATAACTTGCAACATTTTGAGCACACCAACTTGTAAGAGTTGTACACTTTTCAAGTAGAGGAGAATGATGTAGGGACTTTCAAATGTCATAACTTTTGACTTGGGAGCTTTAAAGGTCATAAATTTTGACTCAAGAGTCTAATTAGGCTCAAATTTTGCATGGATAAATGTCTCAAAGAGTTAAACTTGTTGCCTATCAAATTTATTTGATTGAAATTCATATCAACACTTTTGTTAGGCCAAATTCTTTTGCATGAAGCTTCAAATTCGAGTTTAAGTATTTTTTGAGGATTTTTTGAATTTAATAATAGTTAGCTATCTTTTATTTCATGCATTTAGTTTGTATGGTGAGTTGAAAAATAGTGTCAATCTAGTTATCTGTAAATTAATATTAATTTTCATATGCATATGAGTAAGCATGGAATATTGCCAAAATTTGAAAACTAAGAATCTTGGAAATGTTAGTGTAGGTTTAATATTTTTCCTTATGTTAGGGAGTATTTATTTTTCCTACACATATTATTTAAGCTTTCTTAGGTTATTAGGAGTGGTTAATATGAGGACATGTGGGGAAATACTTCAACTACATGTGTAACTCTCCACTTCACATGGGTAGTTGAGTCACACACCCTTTTTTGTCTTGTTGTGCCACCTCTCATAACGACTATTTTGTCATTTCCTAAGTGGGTTGAGGGATAGTTGGGTTTCTCACTATCTTTTGGCCTTATGTACAAACTTTCTCAACTCCTTTCATATCTTCACGTAAGGAGTTTATGCCATATTTTTTGGCATTTACCAAGAAGGTAAAACCTCTGACTTTTTATGGGAAATAGGTGTTAATGCACCCCTTGGATGTATATACAATTATTTTTCTATATAATAAGCACTATACTCTCACCTTCACTAATTTAGTGATAGCTCGATGAGAGTCTTCTCCAAATTCTCTTATGTCTCTATTTTTTCTCTCATATTAGATTTATCTTCATTCAAATATTTTGATTTTTGATCATCTATTGCTTCGAGTTGCAAGTGATCTATGATCGACATCAAATAGTGGCTCG
This sequence comes from Cryptomeria japonica, assembly GCF_030272615.1. Taxonomy (NCBI): domain Eukaryota; kingdom Viridiplantae; phylum Streptophyta; class Pinopsida; order Cupressales; family Cupressaceae; genus Cryptomeria; species Cryptomeria japonica. The sequence goes on along the minus strand of NC_081411.1, from coordinate 354,932,805 downwards.
GCTCTCGCTTCTCGTAGAATCTAACACAATATTAGAGTCATGTTGTGTGGTATAGCTTATTGTATTTCTAATTTATTTGAGAGATATGAGATTATTAGATAGCTAATATTTTCCTTAAAATCCAAGTATTCTCTTCTCCTACATTCTCATATGACCTGGAGAATCAGAATAGTTTAAAGGAAAATAAGCTTCTAGATTAATCTGGTTTATTGTATATGTGTTTCTTTGAGATCTAGGTGATTGCAGCATATTGGTAATATTGGAAGCTTCAAGGGTTAAAAAATTCACAAGTGATTTTTATTTCATGCCAAAATAAGAGTTTGAAGGACATGGTAAAAAAAACTAGTGATTTTTTTTTAGTAGAGCTATTTTCATTTTGGCTTCAGAATTATAGCTTCTTCTCATTCGGAAGAAAAATAATTTATAGGTTTCCTTCCCAACACCAAAAACTTTTTTAGGTTTTGGATCTTGTTTTCATAAAGTTATTATTTTTTTTTAAATGAGTTCGAATAAGGCATGGGCTATTTTTTTAGCTAGCAAATTCAGCAACCCTTAAAAATTGCAAAACTTTTGCCTCCAAAGTTGGATTTTTACAAATGAGTACTTGATAGAAATCTAGAAACAAGAACTTTCCATTCACATGGGTATAATTGAAAATTTCTGCCTTTTTCCATCAGATATTGCAACTTGAAGGAGCTGCATTGTTTTTCCTTCTCAAGGTCATATCTTTCACCTCACAACTCTGTTTTTCAAAAACAAATAGTTGTTGTAAGGGTATTGGTAAGAATTGAACAAAAATAGGGATAATATTTTTTCAGATTTTGCATCAGATTTATTTGTATCAAAACTTTCTATTTTTTGGTCATTGGAGCCTTAAAAAGAATTATGATATGATAAAAGTCCTTATTGATGCACTAATTATAAAGTGTAATAAAGTGTCAACATTGTAATATTTTTTTTTTTTGGGGGGGGGGGGGGGGTGATCTTTGAGACTAGTAGAAAGGGGGAGATGTCTTGTATGTCTTCTTTCTTCCACTTTTCCTAATTCTTTGTAATATTCTTTTTTTCTATCATGGATGCGTCTACAATTCCTCTTTTAACACCATATAATTATTTTGAATGGAAATGTAAGATGATAATATATATGAAAAGACATGGATATCATCTTGTTACAATGGGACTTGAAACTAAACCTCAAGATGTTGTAGAAAATATGAAATGGTTTAACAAATGTGATGAAGCCTTTGGTACTTGTTGGCCTTTTATGTGTCAACCTTAGCCATACAAATAATCGATATGAGAAATCATCAATGGCTAAAATCTGCATGTTGTTTTTCCCTAAGGCCTAAACCCTAAACCCTTAAGGCTTCTTGCCTTAGTCTTTTTTCGACCTTTTTCTTTTCCTCCATTGACCGACATAGGTGGTAATTTCACTTAAATCAACCGGCTAGAGTTTTTCCTATGCGTCCTCGAACCAAGCCTATTTTACCCGCTACTGGTACACAGGAAGTTAATTGTTATTGTGATTGCTTGAACACAGGTTCACAACTATTGGAAATCACCACCGCTTGGCCTTGTGATGTTGTGATGGACTTGTTGCGATTACCGTTGGTTGTTAGCCGCATCATTGCAATAGTTAAGGAATTGTGCTATTTCATATTGTGATGTTGTGATGGGTTGTGGTTGTCATCAAATGTCAATGTCATCGTAGGTTTACAGTGGTTAAGATAAATTGTTGGTTCCCCCTATAATATTGTGATGGACCATTGGAGATTACTAGAATGTCACATCGCATCTTCACAGCTTGTAACCCTTTCAGGGTTGCCTATGATCCTGCATGATACTACCACATGTCCATTTTAGTTGTGATTGATAGGCTTGGTCAGTGGTGGGGCCTACAGAGTTACGAATGCAATGGTGGTCATTCGATTTCAATTAAGGGTGAGATCAACAACTATGTTTTAATCTCCTTTTGAGGGGCCTTTGGAGGTATTCTAGGCACATCTCATTTGTTCATCCATGTGCAAGGGGAAGATCTAGTGACCAAGATTCAAACTTGGAGTGATTGTTGGAATTAAAACAGGTGTTGTGGTGATTCTCAACTTGATGGTAAGAAAATCAATTTATGACCTCGTCAGTGACCCAAATTGGATTCAATCTTACTCCAACCACTTCTAAATATCATGAGGTGATCATCGTTACTCTTTCCACATTCTATAGACATTTACCAAGGTCTCTCATACTTATTTATTGAGCTCTCAGTTGACATTTAGCCTTGTTGTTTCCCAAACCAACAGTTCCCGAATCCTAGAGGAATTGTCACTAACTCATCTTAGTCACAAATGATTGAGATCTCCTGCACTTTTAGCTTCATGAGACCAAGGCAAGTGAACCTACGAAATGTCCTATAACTTTCAGCTTTAAAACACTCTTGACATTACATATTATAGTAGATCATCTCAATGAAAGATATTAAGGAAGATGGATAAACTCCTGGTTATGGATTTAACCTTAGTTTGTAAGAACCTAAGCACACATTGAGGAGGGAGATTTTCTACACTAATCCTACTCCTAATGCTGAAAGAAAATGAAAAAATGAAAGAGACTTTGATAAAGGAATTATTCTGAAAACTGAAAGAAAAACCCATGACCAGTGCCTTATCAGGGAAGTAGAGTCATCCTACAACAAGTAGTAAGTGAATCCAAACAAAGTGAACATAACCAGCTAGGTCTGAGTATTAATGCATGACATTAAAACTCTTTGTTGAAGCTATCCTACAATCATGCTTAGAGATCCTGCATATACATCATACCATTCCTCATTCTACCTTAGGAATTTTAATCTCTTGCTTGAAGAGAAACTAAAAGACAAAATGACACCAAACTTGCTGGGACAAAATAAAATGATCCTTGATCATATATTTCATAAAATGAGAACAATACATGAAGGAGATAGCTTGAGAAAAACTCATAATATTTGCTTGTATACTAACTATATCTATTTGAAAATAAAAGATTGCATGCTAAGAAATAGAACTCTAAACTGCTCTAACTTAGAACTATGCATGGAAGTTTGGCTTCCAACACTTATAAAAACTTGCACTCAGAATAATCAGAACTTAGAGAAAAAGAAGAAGATAAACATAAAGAAGAAAACCCTAGTCCAAAACCTAAAGGAATCACTAGAAAAGACTTGTCTTCAACTTGAAGTTGCACTTAATTCTTATTGGTTGTCCTCTATTCCTCAAGCTTACTGAAGCCTTTGAAAATCTGGAGAAAATCTTCCTCAAGTTGCTTTCTCAGTTCAAAATCAGCACCTTGCTGGATGATGTCAAAATCTGAAAAATATGTCCTTTACAAGCAACTATTAGCTCAGTTTTGCACTTTGACTGAAAATCTTTGCTTTTCTTTCTTGTCCACTCCACCTTTTATTTGATTTTTGAAGGCTGTAATTTTTAGCAAGTTATCCTCTTTCCTTGTTGCACACTGTTTTCTTTGATCTTCAAGACTGAAAAATTCACCCATTTAGTTGCAATGGTCAAATTTGAGTCTGCACCCTTGCCAATATTTTCTATTTTTGGTCTCTATTCAAACTGACTAGAAAATTTTACTTTTCCCCTATTCCTGATCAGAAAACTAAAGAATATGCTCCTTTTAGAAAAAGGCTTATGCACATTTTCTTACTCAGAAAATTTCTCCCTTTGGTTAAAATAGCAATTTAAATCTGCTAGAAATGATCATTCTGGTAAATATTTTAAACTACTGAGAATACCCCCTCTTAGTAAAAAGTGACCATACTGCATTTACCCTCAAAATATTTCAATGTCTAAAATAAAACATTTCATCTTTGGGCAACTTAAAAACCATTATATTCAGCATTTCACATAATACCTGCCAGTAATGCATTACAATCGGATCCCTCAATGCTTTCATCTCATATCAAGACTCTGATCGTAGCCAAGTAATTTCAAATTCCATCTCGATTTATATTTATAATGATGGCACTGCAAATTTTTTACTTGAGAAATCTTTCGTGCTAGCTCTCTATGTAAACTCTTTGATTCCCTTTGTAGCTTCCTTTAGCATGCACGAGCAAAGAGGGTGAATTCACTGCTTGAAGCTTTCAACGCCATCCATTATACAATGAAAATAAACAACTACAACCATGAATCTTCCTTGCACTATAGCGGCACACCTCTTGGTACCTACCCATTCCCATCCATGATCAACAAATTTTTATTATGGTTGAAACATCTCAGGCCCAATAGCACCATTGCCAAAATACAATAGTAAAGAAGCATGTTGCAAATTTTCTCTCGACCCCTAACATGAGCATCACAGTTACAAAATTTGTACACAACTTTGAAATATCTCTCAACAGTTCCTTCTAAAGCCCATGTAAACTATTTCTTATCAAACCCTTCTTATTACCCCATTTCACGATCAAAGTTGCGGACTTGGCTCTGTACGTAATTCATATTCCTTTTGCTAGAAACCTATGAGAGGACGATGTCCTGAATGATATAATACGGGCACCTTCTACATAGGCATGCATCACTCTTAATATATAATCTAGTTGTATGTATCGCTATCAGGGCACTCCAGTTTGAATCCCAGTAAAACAACTTTGCATTAAATGAGAATAAGTTGGCTTTGATGCCATAAGACCGCAACATTTAGCAAGATCCTCAATATCTAATTCCTCTTTAATATCCTCAAGCTACATTGGGTTTTTGAACACCCTACTCATTTATGCCTCCTCATGGTCACCATCTCTCGAAAAAGAGACTTTTCTTGTGATTAATTCCATTTTGGGGAGTATGCCTGCAATCATGGCAATCCATGAGATTCATTTCATAGAGGCACAACCCGTGTGCCATAACTTCTTTCTTTCCTCACACAGTATTTCTTTTTCGTTGCCCTGATTTGTTTCTACCTCACACTAAATGTGTTTGCCTTGGACTCCATCTTATCCTATAGTATTTTTTGACCGCTCATAGAGTTACACAGGATAGTATTTGATGTTTTCTGTTTTCATGCATATCCCATGAGTTACGTGAGACCCTTCCCTTTGTGCGTGGGGTAAAAGGATCATTCTCCTCCATGAGCCTAACTGCTTATCACATGACTCTATTGTTAGACAATTCTGATACTAGGAGAAAACTGAGAGGGGAGGTGAATCAGTTTTCTACCAATATTCACAGTTAATGCAGATTATAACCTTTATATCAGTTTTTGACATGGAAAACTTGATAAAGGGGAAAACCACAGTGGGAAACCCTACCCACAATCAGATAATATTCTCCAGTAGTATGTGAAATAATTACAATGGGGATTGCACTTGCAATCAGGCCAACAACCTAGAGCTCATTGCTCATCACAAAAGAGAAGTCTCACTGACTTACAAAACATTAGACTACAATCTGAAAAGAATGAACTGTGAAAGTAGCATCTCCTAATGCTTGATACAGTTTCGGTTAAGCACAGATGTCTTCCCTGCAACACCAAAAACCTTTCACAATCTTTTGTTGAATGATATATCGTTGTTCGCACATAAAACTTTCTTTGATAATGCAGACATAACCATCAATCTCATCCCATACCATATTGCATGAATAAGTCGCCTATAAATATAGGTCATCAACCTTATGATAAGGTCAGCTAAACCCTAAACCCATAAACCCATAACTACAAAAATTATATTACATGATATCACCAGACCAATATTATGATTTACAATACATAGCATGGACCTAAATAAAAAATCCAAACAATTATATCCATCGGAAATCATGTTCAGACCAATCTCCAACATGTTTTACCAACCGGTAGAAACCCTCGGTGCAATAACACAGATAATCTAACCAGATCCACATAGGAGCACCATACCATCACACTAGCCAATGCGAAGCCACCAAACAATTGGGACACGATCAAGAAGCACTTTTACCATGTTAGAAATCATTCCTATAAGCCAGACCAAAATCACTGAACCATATCAACAAATATCACTAATCGGTAGAGCTAACCCTTACTAGGAAATACCAACCGGGAACATAAGTGATAGCTTTCAGAGTACCAAATCATGAACCAACTGAATATGAAAATCATATAGCCATCCAAAATAACCATCCAAAACCGAATCCAGGGATCTGATCATACCGAATCAGAATCACAACCAAAACCAAGACAAACACCAAGTCTAACCGAGATAGGTCCAACTGGGATAGCAGAACCATATCCAACTGAGATACAATGTTGACATCAGTGACATCACTTAACCAAATCGAGCATATTGGCAAAAATCTCCCCCTTGGCATTGATGGAAATGTTGAATGTGAAAAACATCCAAGTGCCAAAGAATGCCAACAATCTCTCAAAGACTGATCTGAAATATATCTCCCCCTTAGATTAACACATGAATACCATCTCCCTCAAGGATTAAGTGTTTTTCACATGAACACCATCTCCCCCTTTGACATCAATGCCAAAGGATGGATACCAAACCAAAAAAAAAAACTAGACAAAATAGCTAACTACTCCCTCTAAGTAGCAGCATCATCTCATCAACTTGGATAAAAAAGTATGACTGATAGGCTCATCGGATTGATGCATTCCTGCATCTCTAAGTCTCTTCCAGAGGGGTGGTGACCCCCAACTAATCTCTGTGACATTCAAAAGTATCTTTAGGCAATGGTTTTGTTAGAATATCTATAATTTGTTCCTTCATAGGTGCATAAACTAATTTGACTTCCTTTGCTTCAACCTTTTCCTTCAAGAAATTATACCTTATAGAAATGTGTTTCGACTTGGAATGAAATACCAGATTCTTTGACAAATCAATAGCAGGAGTTTTATCATAGTGAATAGCAATAGGCTCATCATAACTTACCCTTATATCTTTCAACATATGTTTCATCCATAGAGAGTACAATTAGTTGCAGCAACTACATATTCAGCTTCAATAGTAGATAATGAAGTGCATTATTGTTTCTTGCTAAGCCATGAAACCAATTTCTTTCCAAGAAATAATGCACCACCTATAGCACTCTTTTGATCATCCACATCTCCTGCCCAATCAATTCTGTATATGCACACAGTCTGAAATTATCATCTTTTGGATACCATAACCCATAATCTGTTGTACCTGCTAAACATCTAAATATCCTTTTGACATCAATATCATGAGTTTCTCTAGGATCTAACTGAAATCTAGAGGCAATACAAACAACATTAATTATATCAGGTCTAGTCCGAGTTAAGTACAACAATCCACCAATCATTGATTTGTATCTGCTTGGATTTATTCTAGAAGATTCATCATCCTTTGACAATTTGCAACCGATTATCATAGGAGTACCAACAGGTTTAGAATTATCAAGTTCAAATTTCTTAAGCAGTTCCCTCACATACTTAGTTTGACAAATGAAAATATGTTTATCAGTCTGAGTAATCTATAAACCTAATAAAATTTTTATCTCACCAATCATAGACATTTCAAATTTATTCTTCATATCAATAGCAAATTTCATGCATAAACTTTCTTCACCACCAAAAATGATATCATCCATAAAAACTTCAATAATCAGTATGTCATCACGTTCAATCTCATAATATTAGTTACTATCAACATTACCTTTTCTAAAACTGAGCTTTGAAATATATTTATCTAATCTAGCATACCATGCTCTAGGGGCTTGTTTCAGTCCATATAAAGCTTTCTTCAATCTGGAAACCATGTCCTTGTCCTTTGATAAAGAATATTCATCAGGCTATTCAGTGTAGACATCCTCTTCAAGATCTCCATTTAGAAATGCACATTTGACATCCATATGATATACCTTGTAGTTCTTATGTGCAGCATAGCCAAGAAATAGTCTTACCACTTCAATTCTTGCAACTGGAGCATAAGTCTCATCATAATCAACTCCTTCTTCTTGTGAATAACCTTTGCAAACCAGTATATCTTTATTTCTCACAACTTGACCTTCCTCATTTAATTTATTCCTAAAAACCCATTTAGTTCCAATAATGTTCTTATATTTAGGTCTAGGAACCAATTCCCAAGTCTTATTATTTTCTATCTGATGTAGTTCCTCTTCCATTGCTTTCATCTAGTTCTCATCTTTACTTGCTTCAATAAAATATATCGGTTCAATTTGATAAATTAAGCATACCTCTTCAGTAGCTAACCTTCTTCTTGTCATCACATCTTTCCTTTTATCTCCAATGATCTGCTCTTAAGAATGATTCAACTTCACATACCTGGGAGTTTTCGAAATGTCTTGATTTTCATATTATTTTTTCCCTTCATCAGTCACAGTGGAATTTTCAGATGTTACCGGAGCAATTGGATCTATCCTCTAAAAAAATTCTTGCACTATCAGTTCTAATCTAAAAAATTCATCTTCTGGTCCATAATCATATGATCTGATCTTATTGTTATCTTTCTCATCCACCATGACATTTATGCTTTCCATTATCCTATTCAATATTTTTTTATAACATCTATATGCTTTTCTTTTAGTGGAATAACCCAAAAATATACCTTCATCACTTCTAGGATCAAATTTCCCTAATGCATCATCTCTTCTAATGTAGCATTTACTTTCAAAAATTATGAAATATCTGATACTAGGAGTATGACCAAACCATAATTCATAAGGAGTCTTACCGATATCACTTTTATGTGTACTCTATTGAAAGTATATACTGCAGTATTGATAGCTTCTCTCCAATAGATATTAGGCAATTTGGCTTCTATCATCATTGTCCTTGCAACATCTAAGATAGTTTTGTTCTTCCTTTCCACTATTCCATTCAGCTATGGGGTTCTAGGTGTAGAAAATTGTCATTTTATTCCATGCTTCTCACAAAAGTTGAACTCACCGAATGTAAACTCACCGCCTTGATCTGATCTTAAACATTTATGCAACCCACGCCATTCTAGAATAGTCATCAATAAGACAACATAAAATACATATCACCTTAAAAACTTTTAGTCCTTGCTGGTCAACACAGAACAATATGAATAAGATCAAGAATTTCATTAGATCTATCATGTATGCTTCTGAAAGAAGTTCTAACTTGCTTACCCATTTGACATTCTTTATACACCAAATTATGAGGTTTAACAATTTTGGGCAAATCTCGGACAGCTTGTGTTGAATTGATCTTGACTATGCAATCAAAATTTACATGACACATCCTTTTATGCCATAACCAGCTTTCATCAATCTGAGCAATCAAGAAAGCCTTCTCACCGGAGTTCAGATGAAAGATGTTTCCTTTGGTCTAAGTTCTAAATGTAATCTCCAATCCAGATCTATTGATAATCTTGCATTTTCCATCTTTAAATTGCAAATGAAATCCTCTATCCACCATCTGACCTACACTCAAGAAATTAAGCTTCAATCCTTCAACTTAATAAACATTGTCAGTACTATTTTTACCATCCCAGGATATTGTTCCTTTGCCTTTGATCCTGCTTGCCTTGTTGTCTCCAAATGTGACTAGTCCGCCATCAAATTCTTGCAGAGCTAGAAATTTCCTCTTGTCAACGATCATGTGATGTGAGCAACCACTGTCTATAACCCATTCATCCTTCTCTTCAATTTTAGTAGCTAAATTCTTCTCCTCCGTATGATTCGCTTCAATGACAGGTTCTAGAGACTCATCCTTGATAGCAATAAAGACCCAGTCTTTACCGGAGCTTCCATTACTGGATACACTTACATGTTCATTATCATCATCATCATCAGTATTACCAAAATCATCATCACCAGCATAATAACATGATTTATCCTTATTCCATCTAAATTTAGGTCTACTCTGATATTCCGGATTAGGCTTATAATTCCTCATAAATCTTTCATGATTCCTAGCAATTCTTTCAAGACATCTAGAAGAAAAATGACCAATCTTATTGCATGAAAAACATTTAAAAGGTTATTTTCCTTCATACCTACTTCCAGTCGGTCCTATAGGGATTCTTCTAGCAATTAAGGCTTCCAACTCTTCAAGTTCTATGTCTTCTCTCTCAGTCTTCCAATTCTTTAGCATATAATTCCTTCTAATATATCTTCTGCTTACCGGAGGCAGATGCTGCTAGGCCCAATATGGAAAGCTAATATACTAAGAGGGGAGGGGTGAATCAGTACTTCAAAACATTTCTTCAACAATATCTTTACTGTTATGCATAAACCGAATAGTGCAGTAACATAATATAAAACTAAAACAAATAGATAACAATCATACATGATTCACTCCACAACATGTATATTTTGATTATGCAGAAACTCTTGGTTAGAGATAAAAACTGCGGTGGGTATGGCACCCACAACTTCACTACTACAATAATAAAGAGTGCTCGATTAGAGCTACATGTTTAGCTATTTCTGATAGCATACCCTGTTAGGAGTAACAAGATCTGTTAGATCTACCTTGCTAAAGTATTTTACAACACTTCATCTAAATGTTGCACTTGGTTAGAGGCTTTACAATTTATAGACTTGATTAGAGTCTTTTACCCTGTTAAAGGTTTCTCTTACAACTTCACAATATTACAATAAAATCATTACAAATATCTGCAACTTTACATCTGGAATGTTATAGCAGATTCTATGTGCTCAGAATAGATTACCTTGCTTATAGTATACCTCAGTAACCCATATAGTAACTCGGTAAACCCTTCTGTTTACTCTGTTCTTCGACTGTTCTCTAAAAACCTTCTCGGTGACCTCTGTGTCTCTGTAACAGTCTTCTTACACTCATGCACACACCTTTAACTCTTAAACTCATGCTGCATAAATAGATCTCTTATGACGGTGATCCAATTCATTGCTTCGATCTTACAAACATGATTTATTGAATGAATAACCATGCAAAATATTTCATTGGTTAGGTAACCTCAAAATCATACACAATCTTTAAGTGCAATTTCTAATGTGATAATGGTTAGATGTGCCTCGATCTTGTAACACGTTTTCATATGCATGTCTAGGTTCAATGAATCTAGTAACACGTTTCACTCGGTGCAAATCAACTTGGTGTGTCATCTTTGCTACTCGGTAGACATGTAAAGATACTCGGTAGACAGCTTGGTGTATACTGCGTTCTGTGACTGCTTTCTTCTGTAACCGACTAGACTGTACATACCGACTGAATATTTTGGTAATAGATAACTGACTAGAGTATATAGTATAACTTTGTCATAAAACTAATGGCAATCTGATAAGTAGTAACAATCTCCCCTTTTGACATTAGTTGAGATGTTTGACAAAAACTACTTTCAAAGTAATAACTCAATAATCCATATACTTGGAAAGTTTGAATATGCTGACAGTATATACAATAGTCAATAGTAATATATTAGATATACTCCCCTTATCGATATACTGTACAAAATTTTGATTTTTGCATGCTTGATGATCTGTTCTTGTTCTGTGCTTACTGTCCTGTATACTGCTCTTGGATACTCTGCTTATTATTCTGCTTAGTATACTCCCCCTATATACTATACTCTGAATACTATATCATTCTCCCAAAACTGTATTAATACTGTATCACTCCCCTAGTATGTAACATATTACTTCCCAAATATAGTATCAGTATCACTCCCCCTTTTTTGACAAACGTCAAAAACTTAATTTCCATTTGGGGGTGGTAACTGGTCAAAAATGGATTTGTACTTGGTCCGGGCATCCGTGAGAGCGACAGAGAGTGCATCCTTTACATTGTCCAATAAAGAATTTTGTGCTTGAATATCAGCCAATAGTGATATTAAGCCATCTAAAGTGCTTCCCTCTTGAGTAGTAGATAAGTATGTGGCTCGGTTGATCTGTTCTTGGACTGATGAAAGATGTGGAAGGAATAATGTTTGAAGTGTCATTATGTCCATCCCGATCTTGTGTTCTTCATTTCTTAAGTCTAATTGTTGAGCCATGAGTTGTTGAAGTTTTGTATAAAAATTCTGAACTGAATTTGGCTCGGTGGTCAACTTATTTGAGAGATCGGTGATCTCTTTCTCAATTGCCTCTATTTTATTCTTAATGTCTTTAATGAATAAAGAAAATGTGCAGAGTTTTTGAAATAAATAATGAATGTGCTTGAGTTGAGGAGTTCAGCAATAAATTTGACAAGTTTAACTTTGCCAATAGCTATAGCTTTTTGTACCTCTTCTATCATCTTGGCAGTGAGCTCTTTGTCTTTCAGCTTGCTCAAATACTCCAATGCATCTACTCCAGATGTCTCTATCTTTGTTAGGAGTTCATCCAGTTGAATGTGGATGGCTGCATCTATTGATACTGTAGCTTCAGGTAGCATATCTATTAGGAGTGCTTTTACCTTTTGAAGTACTTTATTTTTCTTTTGAATGGCCATTTTCTTCTCTTGTTCGGCCTTTGCTTTGCATAGTTCACCAAAATCAATGAGTGCTTGCCCTTTCAATTTTGATATGTCTACATTGGGCAACACTATTGATTTTGACAAATCAACTTTAAAACAATGCTTCTTCATTTTCTTTTCTTTACCTTTCACCGATGGAACTAAGACAATGGCTTGTGAGGCTTTATTACCCTCGGTAGGTTGCTCAATAGAGGCAACACTTTGATCGGTTCCTTTAGCCTCTGTAGAGTCCTTTGGTGTCTCGGTACTTGGTGTCTCAGTTGCAACATTCTCAGTGCTAGAAGGTGCTTGAGATGTCTGTCCTTGAGTAGTAGCTTCTCCTGTTGCAGACTTGTGACCTTCGGTGCCTTGATCTATATCGTAAGGAGTTTCGGTTGAGACAGGTTGCTTGACCAGTGGATATGGCTGAACTTGTTCCAAAATGGATTCACTAGATACAAGTTTTGCATATGCAGTGCCTTCTATCATTTCCTATTCTGGGGCCTCTGTATCCATGACATCTTCATCTATTTGAATGGTGTCAGTAGGGTCTTGTTCGATAGCATCAGGACCTTTCTTGGTGACATCAACAATTTCAACTGTAGCTTGCTCACCAGCATCCCTGATTTTGAAGATTTCCTACCACTTTGTTTTTGTCTCATTTTCTACTTCAATATATAGCCCATTCATCAGTTTTAAGGCTCTCTGTTTGACAAGAAACTTTGAATTGTAGGTTGTCAGATGTTCCTTTATTTTAGCTACTGACATATCAGGAAAGAGATGGACTAGACTTCTTTCTCTTATTTGTTTCTTTGAGTCCATTGCATACTTCCACCTATTATCAATATGCAAATATAGTTCATTTGGAAGTGACTTAGCTAGTTCCAATAGAGCTAACTGAAACTTTAGAAGTGTACAGATGACAGCTTCTTCAATTTGTCTCTTTTCATCATTGTTCCTAGTTTCATACTTGACATATCTAAATCCTCCAAATCCACCATATTTTTTTAGATTAGCATAGAAGTTTTCAACACTATGTATATTTACCTTCTTTCTCTTGACAATCTGAAATTTGCTTGCATCTTCTGATTCGGTATCACTAGACTCTTCTGCCAAAATGAGTCTCCGAGTAGATTTCTTGTATGTCCTTGTTACCTTGGGAACAATAACACTCTTTGTCTTCTTACTCGGTGAAGCTACAGATGCTCTAGTGTTAGGTCGTTTTATTGGAGGTGGAGTCGGTGAGACTTTTGATGTGGCTTGTTTCTTTCTCTTTAACACTTTACCCTTAGGCAATTCAATGCTCAGTGTTATAGCTGCCTCTTGGGCTTCAGATTCCTCTTCGGTAATGGCAATGGTGCCTTTGATAGGTGTAGAGGAAGAGTCTTCTCTGAATTTCTCTAAACAATGCCTTAATCATCTTTGTTGCCTTTCTTGTAGCTTTGGGTACTACAATATTCATCTTTACCTTTTCCTTTACTTCCTTATAGGTACCATACCTCAGCTCGGTAGCATGTCTGGGCAATGTAAGAAATGCATCAATTTGTTGTTTTGTGATGTCAAAATCAATCTCGTAACCCATTGGTGACAAAGATTGAGTCCTTGGTTCCACAGCATTCACATAACAGTAATCGGTGTCAACTTCAAAACATATATCATTTTTGTATTTCTCTACTAGCTAGGGTGGAATCCTATATCTGTTATGCATTTTCTCTTAAAATTTACTAAAGTAATCATACATGATATCATTGAAATTATCACCTAACTTCTGAATGAAGTCATTAATCCGATGGGTGATAGGTCAGTGTAGCTCCCAAACAACTTTACTGACTGATGGAAAGAATTTTTCAAAGTAGAAAAACATGCATACCAGTAGTGATCCAAACTTTAAAGTATTAGCTGAGTTGTTCTTCTTCGGCTTCCTGATGGTATTCATATTTTCAAATAGGTTCTTCAGCAACACCTCACATAGGTCAATTTTCATTCCCTTTTTCACAATTTTGTAAGCCAAGTCTACTGCTGCACAGGGAACACTATTTTCCCTTGCCGATTGGAAGAAACATTAGCCCATAACTCTAATGGCAAATTTTAGTTCTTCATCAGTGACATTATTTAGTTTTGATCCTCTGCAATCAGATTCCACTCTGGTTAAACTAATCAATTCCTTTTGTGATATCATCTTCTAGGCTTGGGCGTGATCATAGATAGGGTAACCGGTAATTAGATGAATGATTTCCCTGGTAATCTTAAATGGTTGTTGTTCTAGCCACATGAAATCATCATGAACTCTGCTCAAAACAAACTTGACCCACTAGGGTTTGAACACACGAGGATAAGTTAGGGCTTCAGTTAATCCCTTGACTTTGATGTGCTCATACTTGTTGTTCAATATACCATTGGTACATAGCTCATCATAGGTGTCTTTGATTTCAACATGACTGAGTTCTTCAACACAACATTTGGTGAAGAATCTCACATCTTCGACTAACAACACTCTGTTCGGGATGAGTGAAAAGGCGGTTTTGTCATCCAGTTCAAAAGTGACTTTGGGGGTCAAAGAGTATTTCAGTGAGGGCTTCTCTACATTCTTGACAACTATGGGATCTTGGATCTTGGGCGCCATTTGAAGATTTCAAATAAAAACTAACAAAGAGTCCTTAGGGTTTCAGGATATCAAACAACAGACGCTTTATACTTAGCAGATAATGGCAACTAGATAAGCTCGGTAAACCAGCTTAACAATGTGTTGAGATTTGATGTAAATACCTTGAATTTGCTTTGTTGGAGGTTTGATTGCCTTTGAATCGCTTGCTCTGCTTTCTCGAAAACTTGGTAAGTGTAAATGACCGCAAAAATGCTTTTAAGTACACAAAATACCTTATCGATCTCCATGTGGGTTAGGTCAAAAACATTAAATGCACTCAGTTCCTCTTTAACCAATTTACTCTCCTTTTTTGTTTTAACCGAGTAACCAAACTTCCTTAATTCACCGACTTGACAGGTTTCCTATATTCACCGACTTGACAGGTTTCCTATAAAGTGCTTCAAAAGACATTGATATAATTTCAAACTTACTAATACATCTTAATTATGCAGATTTTGAATTAAGTACATAATAGAATAGGAACTGTTAAGATTTTAACCTTCAAAGAATGCAGTCCCTTCATACCTTTACCGATTAATTTGGAATAGGTTTACCTAACTCGGTAGGTAAGGTGCTTTCTTCATTTGACACAATTTCCTTCTTTTTCCAAATCATCTTTAATTTTTCTTTTATTTCTTCAGTGTCTTTTCTAGGTTGATCTCTGCAATCTCCAGCTAAGTGTCCAGCTTTGTGACAATGAAAACATGCCATACCAAGATTTCTCCATGATCTTCGATTGTACATCCCAAACCTTATAAAATAGTTGGCACTTATATGTCCATATCTTCCACAACATTCACACCATATCCTTGTATTGTAATCCCATGGTACTACAAAATATTGTCGGTAAGGATCTATGTGAGTTCGGTAACCTCTAGCATTTTCTCAGTGTGCATACCACATATATTTCTTTTGCTTAAACCAGCAATTCTCGGTACTATGTCCATATCTATTGTAGTTTTTACAGAACCCTTTGAATTTTGCCTTCTGATAATTGTTAACAGACTTTGTCCTACATTGATTAGATGTGTGACCATATTTATTGCAATTGTAACAATAACCATTGGACTTAGTGGCATTCGGTTGCTTACCTTTTCTGATTTGGCATATGTTAGCAGTGTGACCTTGATTTCCACTGTAGTTGCAAATAGGCTTCTTTCTTTTGATGTTATTCTTGTTTCCAGCTTGCTTTGATGATTCTCCTCTCTCGGTAGTATGAATTCCTTTCTCGATAGAGTCTTTTCCTTTGTAACCGAGTCCTGAATCTTTGTTGGGTCTTCTTGTAATCAGTTGCTCATCCAACATCTTTGATGCTTCATAACTCTTCTTCAGTGTTTCTTTGGATTTCTTCTCTGTTTCAAGTTCATCAATAACCCTTGATACTTCAAGTTTCAATGCTTGATTCTCATCATTTTTCAGAATTGCTTCATGATGTGCATAACCTAGTTGATCTGATAGGTTTTGTTGAATTCTAGTTAACCTTGTGATTTCATCATTCTTATCAGATACTAAGACTTCAAGTTGTTGTTTCTCTCTTTCTAGATCTCTTACTTTATCCTTAGCTGTTCTCAATGCATCTAGATTTTCAGTCATCTGTGTGCTGAAATGTTCATGTTCTCTTTTCATTGCTTTTAGTTGATCACCTAGTGCTTTGTTCTTTTCTTTCAATAATCTAATCATTTCTTCAGTCTCTTTAGATATACTGTTCTCAGATGATATCTCAATTTGTTCTACTCACTCTTGAGAGTCCTGCAAATCATCAGATAATCTTCTTCTCACTTTCAGAGATTTTTGCATTTGCCTTTGCATGTCTGCAATCACTTGATTAGCATGATCCAGCTCTTCTTGCAGATACACAATCCTCTGAGATTGTTTATAGCCTTCCATTGATAAGATCTTTCTCTTTAGGTATTTAAACCCTTTTCCAAGATTCAAGCTCTAATACCAATTGTTAGGCCCAATATGGAAAGCTAATGTACTGAGAGGGGAGGAGTGAATCAGTACTTCAAAACATTTCTTCAACAATATCTTTACTGTTATGCATAAACCGAATAGTGTAGTAACATAATATAAAACTAAAACAAATAGATAACAATCATACATGATTCACTCCATAACACATATATTTTGATTACGCAGAAACTCTTGGTTAGAGAGGAAAATTGCGGTGGGGATGGCACCCACAACTTCACTACTACAATAATAAAGAGTGCTCGGTTAGAGCTACATGTTTAGCTATTTCTGATAGCATACCCTATTAGGAGTAACAAGATCTATTAGATCTACCTTGCTAAAGGATTTTACAACACTTCATCTAAATGTTGCACCTGGTTAGAGGCTTTACAATTTATAGACTTGATTAGAGTCTTTTATCCTGTTAAAGGTTTCTCTTACAACTTCACAATATTATAATAAAATCATTACAAATATCTGCAACTTTACATTTGGAATGTTATAGCAGATTCTATGTGCTCAGAATAGATTATCTTTCTTATAGCATACCTCGGTAACCCATATAGTAACTCAGTGAACCCTTCGGTTTACTCTGTTCTTCGACTGTTCTCTGAAACCTTCTCGGTTACCTCTATGTCTTTGTAACAGTCTTCTTACACTCATGCACACACCTTTAACTCTTAAACTCATGTTGTGTAAATAGATCTCTTATGACGGTGATCGAATTCATTGCTTCGATCTTACAAACACGATTTATTGAATGAATAACCATGCAAAATATTTCATTGGTTAGATAACCTCAAAATCATACACAATCTTTAAGTGCAATTTCCAATGTGATAATGATTAGATGTGCCTCGATCTTGTAACACATTTTCATATGCATGTCCAGGTTCAATGAATCTGGTAACACGTTTCACTCGATGTAAATCAACTCAGTGTGTCATGTTTGTTGCTCGGTAGACATGTAAAGATACTCAGTAGACAGCTTGGTGTATACTGCATTCTGTGACTGCTTTCTTCTGTAACCGACTAGACTATACATACCGACTAAATATTTCGGTAATAGATAACTGACTAGAGTATATAGTATAACTTTGACATAAAACTAATGGCAATCTGATAAGTAGTAATAGATGCTTTAAATGTAGTCTCTATTTTAGTAGCACTCAGATCTCCAAGTTCCTCAAGCTCAAAAGTAGTCAATTTCCCAAGCAATGTGTCTATGGTAACAGGAGTACTTGACATTGTCCATAGCTCATTAATTACAGTAGCCTTCATCTTGTAAGCCAGAGGTAGAACTCTTAGAATCTTTGACACAACCTCATCCTCACTAACTTGTCTATCATAGAATTTGATTCCCAAGAGAATCTCATTTACTCTATCCATGAAAGAACTTATCCTCTCATTCTTCCATCTTCAAAGCTTCATATCTCACTCGGAAACCTTCAAGTTTTGCAATCTTTCCTGCTCGGTTGCCTTCATAAAGAGTTTCAATCTTTATCCATATCTGCTTTGCATTCTCCAACTCTATGACATTTAATAACTTCTCATCAGATAGGGCACTTAGCAATTCTTCTTTTGCTCTAACATCATTTTCATCTCTCTTTTGTTCATCAATAGGTGTCGGTGTTCTATAATTAGGATCATGAGGTATATACCCTTTCTCCAATATCTCCCAAACTTCAGCTCCAAGACATCTCAGATGAATCTTCATTCGCTTCTTCCATATTTTGTAATTTGTGCCATCAAATATAGGACTCTCCTTTTGGTAGGTGTTTAATGTAGAACTTGATGCAGATGCCATCAGATCTTCTCAAATGGTTAAGCTTCTGCAAAGAGGACCAAGCTCTGATACCAATTGCTAGATAGTTCTGATACCAGGAGAAAACTGAGAGGGGGGGGGGGAATCGGTTTTCTACCAATATTCACAGTTAATGCAGATTATAACCTTTATACCAGAGCACAAAGAAACCAACACAATGAAAGATAAAGCATGAAAGAAAAACAAACACAACACTAATATTTTTGACGTGGAAAAATTGGTAAAGGGAAAAACCACAGTGGGAAACCCTGCCCATAATCAGATAATACTTCTACAACAGTATGTGAAATAATTACAATGGGGATTGCACTTGCAATCAGGCCAACCGCCTAGATCTCAATGCTCATCACAAAAGAGAAGTCTCATTGACTTACAAAACATTGGACTACAATCTAGAAAGAATGAACTATTAAAGTAGCATCTCCTAATGCTTGATACAGTTCCGATTAAGCACAAATGTTTGCCCTGCAACACCAGAAACCTTACACAATCTTCTGCTGAATGATATATCACTGTTCGCACATAAACCTTCCTCTGATAATGTAGATATAACCATAAAAATGAGAAGCCAAAACCAAGAGAAAGCACACCATAATCCAAATGGGAGACACAAGATTTGCAAGAGGAAAAAACATAGAAAAAACCCACATTATTATGAAGATGCCATAAAGCTTAAGAAAATTAAATGAGAGAAAGAGAGAATGAGCTTAGCATATAAATTCTTCCATGGGAAAAAAGAGAGAGGCACCTCAAATATATAGACATGAGAGAGGAGTTCCTAATGTAACTTCCAAGTCTAAGGATGTCATCTATCATCCTATGTGTGTGCAAAGTGTCACAATCCTCATAAGGAGGAAAAACTAATATTCCTTAATAAAGGAAAATAAAAGAAATGACTTGTCCTCACACATGTACAAGAGGATAAATTACATATTGGGATTCCAAAGGAATATCCCAAAATAAATAAAAATAAAGAAACCTAAGCCAAGTAAAGATTAAATATTCTAACACGGTATCAGTTCATATGCGATCCTACTTGCAACCACATTTCTGTTCTTTGTTGAGCTCTTGTGCACACATAAAATCTAAGAGCAAATATATCAAGCAAGATCAATGGAGATAGGAAGAATGGAGATCAAAACCCTATTGGACACGTGAGGGTATAATCTTTGTGATTTCATTTGATTTGCATTGTCTTAGGTAATCTTCATATGTTATGGTGGATCTTTGTTGTTGTTAGGCTAGGGTTTTGTGGTTGAATTCATTTAGCTTTTCAATATTGTTGTTTCCACTTTCACCATAAACATTTTGGCACGCCTCGTGGGACATGGATTTTTGTTAGATCTATGTTTTTTGCAGATTTTTCTAACCCTATATTGTTGTTTTGTAAAACAATTTGGAGAATAACCTTGTGCAGCTAGGGTTTTGGACACAAAATCAATATCTTGGAGAGATTTGATCATATCTCACAAATGGCTTGGAAATTTTGCACCAAATTTTTTTCGTAGGTTGAAGACAGTATCAAGAGCTCTTAAAGAAAAATTCAGATCTATTGGAGAATATTTTAATTTTCTATAAATTTTGTATGAATTTTCATAAAAAAATAATTTTGAGAGTACATGAGCGAATTTTTCAGATTTTCTTACATTTTTTGAAATCTCTCATAATTATACATAGGATCTGTTCTTTGTGATTTTAATTTTGATGCAAACTATTTCCCTAAAAATCGGATCTTTAAAAATTAGGGTTTTTCCTTATTTTGATTAGATCTCACAAACAGCTCCAAATATTGGCATCAATTTTTTTTTTGCAGGTCAAGAAAATTATCCAAAGTGTTCAATAAAAATTTCAGATTTTTTGGATCAAAGGTTCACTTTATATGAATTTTTTATGATTTTTCATAAAAAATTAATTTTGAGAGAAAATTAGTGAATTTTTCAGATTTTCTTACATTTTTGGAAATATCTCAGAATTATACATAGGATCTTTTCTTTGTGATTTTAAATTTGATGCAAAATCATTCCTCAAAAAATAGATCTTTGAAAATTAGGGTTTTGCATTATTTTACTCATATCTCACAAACTGCTTGGATTTGTAGCAGAAATGTTTTTATGCATGTTTGGAAGACTATCAGGACTCTCCAGCAAAAATTTTAGATTTTTGGGATTGATTTTGCATTTTATATGAATTTTTTATGATTTTTCATAAAAAATTAATTTTTGGAGCAATTTATCAAATTTTTTGGATTTTCTTACATTTCTGGAAATCTCTTGAAATTTTACAAGAGGCCTTTTTTTATTATGAATCAGATATTTGAATTGGTTAACAAAACGCATTGTTGAAGGCCCCTATTTCACAAAGTCTTTTAGATCTAAAATTTACCTAACTTGTGTGCTTGCAGGAAGGGATGATCATTTGAAACAATCCAAACTACTAAAAAATCTTTGTTGCAAGACCTTGACAAGGATTTTCTTTTGATCTTTATTGTGTGTGCCTTTTTTTCATAGATTATCAAACACTTCAATTGGTGCACTAAAATTGAACCAGTGTCCTTTGTGTCTTGGGCAATAGGCTCTTTTTGTTTAATCTTTAGAGGGCCTATCTCCCCATGTGGTCATTAGGACTAATAGTGAGGAGAGAACGACTCAAGTGGTAGCGAGGAAAACCCACCTCTTCCGAACCACTATAAACAACTATATTCATGGTGAAAACTATGGATAACATGTGCTGATTAGTTCATACCGACACTATGTCTCCCCATAAACCCGTTTGATCAAATTTATTTGATCATTTGTAGGGCATAACCCCTACTAGCTGGGAGCCTTCTGTATTTACAGAGCTGAAAGTGCCGCATGTATGTCCACACGAGCGGATGCTCTTACTAGCACCTCTTTGTTTTAGAAGCCAAAATCCTTCTAGTTGTTGGGGCAGGAGGTCAGACCTCTGGAGCGACCCACACACATAGGGTTCTTAGTAGAGATACAAAGTTCACCACGGGGAGTTTTTGTGGGGACTGATGCTTGGCTGCCCCAAGAAGTGAGTGCCGAGGGTGGAGCTAGTGGGGTCAAGCATCTAAAACTAGTACATTTGGGTCAAGATTTCGACGGCACATCGTCAGAATTTCGACCACATTTTGTCGCACTACTGACAAAAAAAGTTGTCGAAAACTTTATGTCAGAAGTTCCGACTATCCTTGTGGTCGTCGCAATTCCGACATCACCTCCAACCTTTCCGATGGCCACCATGGATGCTCATTCCCCGAAAGAATACCATCACGATCTCGAGCTATCATCGAAATTCCGACTCCAAAGTATAAAATTCCGACAGAGGAGTGTCGTCGGATGCACAGCATCCTTGTCGGGCGTTTCATTAATTGTCGTCAGAATTCTGATGGCTAGAGATGATGTGGGTCAAATGGCTTTGTCGTCGGTGCATGAAAGAATTGAACGAGTTCTATTTTTAAAAATTTCATTAAACATTTTAATTTATTTGATTCAGTGTTATTTGCAAAAAATGATTATCAATGATGTTTCCTTTCTCCAAGAATTGTCTAGGATCTTTCCGTCAGATAATATGTAACATCGAATGACTAAATTTTTTCTTTACAAATGCTTATTTAAGTTAATTATTATCCAAGCGTGAATTAAAATTTATATCTGTACGGAAGCAGAACATACAAGTTGAAGAGTCTCTTGCAAGCAAATTTCCTAAAAGAAAGCAAGCAAGCATTATCTTGAATGACATGGAAACAAGCTCATTAGCTGCCTAGAAGAGAGCAATTGGAGAATGGCAGAGGAAAGTGTTTAAGGGTGATAAATAGATAGATAGTATGCAATACAAACAAACAATGTCTGGAGTGTCTGATGTGACATCTCTAATTTATGTCCGGAGGGACTAACTGGTTTTGGAGTTCCTGCAAAACCTATTGGACCACGCTTGGAGGAAATCAATGTGTTCATGCAAGGAGAACCTTTTTTCTATTATGAGAATGATACTTTTGCACCGAGGGATATTTGGAAGTCAATATCCAAAAATTTCTATAGTGTGGAACAAGAGCTGGCGGACTCAAAATATAATTGTGAGCTTTCAGAAGACCAAGAGGTTATGTACACAATCTCCCAATAGAAGAGCGATTTCAAGAATTACCTCTCCCCCCCATGACTATTCAGGAAGCACTTCCTCAAACAGAGGACTATTGGCCTCCATGGGATCAAAGAAAAAAATTAAAGCATAGACTCTAGACGATGTGGTGGTGTCCTTCGTGAAGAACTCTACACTATAATTGAAAATTCACGAGGGAAATTGCAAGATAGTGAAGAGAAATACAATCTTGAAAAGTGGGAAGAATGGATCTTGGTTTGGGTGGGGCCAAGTCAGGTGGCTCCTCTAGAGGTTGACGAGATAGAAATCATATTAGGATTTGAAAAAGATCACACTCGTGGAACTTCGTGCGTGACTGATCAATTTCAGTCTTTGGGTAATGCATTCCAAATAGATACGGTTGCATTCCAAATGGGTAAAGTCTTGATTAAATACTTTTATCCTGACGGCATGCAACTATATCTATTTGGAATGCATTACCCAAACACCACAATCGATCCTTATTTTTCTCCTTACAAGCATGACAAATAACCGAAGAGTAATCATACTCAAACTTCTGCACCCATTTTCCAAATTTAGAGATAGGTTAATCTGGGTAGGGAGAGCTTGATCGTCATTGAGTGACGATGCCAAGAATATCTTTGATATAGATAAAAAAAATGGGATTAAACTAGGGCTCAAGGACCCATCTACACAATAGCAATCATATGACAAGAGTAACCACTGCCATGAGATATGAAACTTAAAACAATGTGACAAAGATATTACTATGTATAACTTGAGAGCATTCAGAATTATACCCTTATTTGATCCAAGGGGTTATATGGAGGGGAAGATAGTGAGAAAGTATGTTTATGTGACTAATTTAGAGATTTTTTTGGAAAATTTTGCCAAAAAATCTCAATTTAGAGAAAGTGATTATTGTACTACCTTACTTTGTTTTGTCTTAGCTTCAAAAAAAAAGTCTAGTTTAGATTATTTTCCTATAAAGCAAAATGCTCTAACAATATTGTTATCAAATGCAAATATTTAGAAGCTATTCCATATGATATTCTTGGTAAAACCATTTCTTTTATAGAATCTAGAAAGGTAAATATTTTAAGATTTGACTATGGAGATAGCCACCCAAGATCTAGAGGTCTAATGGAAAGCACAACAAAATGAGAAGATCAATATGACACGAATAAACTATATTCCTATCAATGAATGCAAGTTTACAATATGAATGAATGAGATTATAAATAGAACCCCTTGATTATATAGGTCAAGATGAGACATGTAGGATATCATAAGATTATGAAAGTATCTTAATCTTATGATATGAGACATAAAGTGATAAGTATCCTATGTATACCTTAAGTAAACTTAAATGATAAGGCATAAAAATGACCTAATAGTGGAAGTAGCTAGGTAATATCCCTATTACACCAACAATTATTGCTACTTGTTCTTTGATTCATCTCATTGATATGGCTCAAATTGAAATAATTCATTTCATCAATCTTAACAAATAAATTCAAAATTTTGCTAAGCAATAAAACAAGTCTCGTGATCCTTACTTTCCTTAAACTGGCCCCTTTGGTTGCTAGCCCTTTACTCACAAGAATTACTCTCACAAAAAATACAAACTCATTTTTTTGTAAGTGATCCTTTAATCATCATCATTTTCATGCTCCGAACACACTTACCTTTGCAAGTGCAAGTATCCCAAGCCTCGATCCAAAACTATAATCTATTATATTTGCAACAAGCTTTGCCACATCACTTCAAATTGCTCTTGTAAGAACACAATTGTTAAATTAGTGTACATGACTAATGCAATATCATGGAGGGGTGTAGTAGAAGAAGACATATATCTCTATAAACAATATGACTTTTTTGAATCTGTTCTCAAAGATCAATGATGAAAATAATGAAGATGGGGTTTTTAGTATGATATGTGAATTAACTGAACTACATACTATAAGAATGAATAGGTCTCAAGAAGATCAAGGAAGTAGAGGACAGAGGATCTCCCTATACTAGTAACACATTTAGAGGAAGCTAGTAAATCACAATCTTCTTTTAAAACTTTTATAGTGACTCTACAAGCTGGTATTAGACCTTTCCTAATTTCTTTCAAATTAGTAAACTAATGAAGACTAGTTAATAAATAAGTTAACTAGGAAGCCAAAACTCCTTCATGAGATTCATATAGAAAGCCAATATCTTAATTGTACAAATGGGATATAGAAGTGAAGAAGAAAATTTGGAAGAACAATTTTTTGGAAGATTCAAAGAAGGGTGTTCTTCTAGCCATCCTACCATTGATCATTCTTAATTTTGAAGAAACGAAAGGTGAAGAAGCAATTTCCCATATTCATAACTAGTTCCATTTAAGAAATCAAGAAAATCAACCTACACACCTTGAACCTAAATGTACAAATTGAAGGACAAGATGACTTCTTCCTCCATCTGTAGCTCTTATTGCTGTTGACGGAGGCCCGGGTGTTGCGGTTTACACAGCCCATTTTGGGCTCCCTTGCGATCGTCCTCGCTGGTTATGTGCTAGCCCTTGGCACTTCATTCCACCATTCCCCGTTGCGGCCGTGTTTTTCACACCAATGATCTCCACAGATTCGCTACAGAGGCAGGACGAATGAGAGGCGGGATTTTGTAAAGAGGCGGGATTTATGAAATGACTTGGTCTTTTCTTTTTTTTTTAAGTAATGCACGCAGTCATCGGAATTTTGACAAACGCAGGCACTTTTTCTAAAAAAACCCTAATGTCATTGCCAATTCGTTCTCCGTCGAAACCAAATGTTGCATTATCGTCCGAATTCTGATGAAATCGGGCATTTTTTCAAAAAAAAATCAAGTTTGATCACAATATACCTTCTCTGTCGGAAACCTCCATCGGAATTTTAGGCTAAATGTATTAGTGTAAGTATCCGCTTTGAATAGAGTAGACTCGAGGGACACTCCATGTGGGATCAACAACTATTGTGCTTGTCTTATTTTGAACTATCAAACATTCAAAACCAAACATTAAAACATTGTGTCTTTTGTGTCTTCAAGTGTATGCAAAACATCAAACAACACACCTTTCTTTAAGTCATTTTTGAGTCTAAACACTTGCAAGCATTGAGTCCTCATCAACATTGTGTCCTTTTGTCATGAAAAACAGTCAAAAATTTAGATTTGGTCACAACAAAACAACTTCACAAATTGGAAAAATTTACAGTCCAACAAACAAGAGCAATCAGTTTTAGCATTCTTGAGCTTCCTAGGTTATCTTTTTAGGTTTTCATCTAGAATTCAACCTGTCTTTGCATCTCACAAAGTCCATCATTGCTTTACACCTTACATTACATTCACATTTGTCTAAACTTGAGTCAAAAAGTCACTTGCTTGTCCTCATCATACTTTGTCAACACACTACATACAACAACATTTTGCTAAGTGGTCCCTCATCAAGGTCTATCACCTTTGGGTCTCATTTGGTCTTACTTAGAGTCAAGGTCAACTTACCTCATCAAGAGAAACTATCATCTCTTTGGAAGCCACACCTACTCTACTACATACATACTTGATCTTACACTTTGGACATTGCAGGTAAACCTCAGATTCATTTACATTCCACCCAACTCTTGGTCTTCCATACTCTTTCCATTTTCATCTAGTCTCATGCATCTTGGTCAAGACCTAGTTCATGGTTGAAACCCGTTCCCAAAAATCTAGGAGAGAAACTAAAGAAGCTCAAGAGTCCGCAAACATGAGTTCCTATGCGTATGACAATGATAACTTTTTCAATTCTGATCATACTACATTACCTGACATGGATGCTTATAGAAACATTCCAAATGTTGAGCACATGGACACTACAAACAACAATAATACACACAATGACAATATGGACAACTTTTCAGTACATTCAGTAGAAGTGGAAGACACCATTATGGATCCCCATTTCAATCGATTGGTTGAGGAAATAATGAGGAGAGATAGACAATACTTCTTACAAGTGATGGCACAAAGTGGAGCCAATATCCCTCATGATTTTGACATGTCTCAAATAATGGAAAAACAACCTTTGCAACAACCTCACCTCAACATGGATCAATGGAGGCCTAATAGTGGAGGCAATAGAGAACCACATCTTGTGCCTGAATCACCATCATCTTTATTTCAAAAACCAGAGGTCCCATACACACATGGTCAAGCATATGATACTCACATTAGCAGACCATTATGGAAGTCTTATGCAGAAAAATATGCTCAATCACATACCAATGCTAAGGATCAACTAGCAAGGAAATTGGATATCCAAAAGCATGATCAAAATTTGGACACAAGGAAACCCCGCGTCAAATTTGGGGGCAACACACTATAACAAACTCATGACATGCCTGTAGAGTATGGTATACATGGACAAAATAGATATTCCATTCCTCATCATGACTCTATACCAAGTGGTCCATATGCACAACATCATTATAGACCTCCTCCATATGAACACATGTATGATCAATACCATCCATATATGCAACATGCTCCTCCTCCACACAGTGGTTCAGGCATGGGGTATGGTCCAAGAAGTCGGTCTCCACCTAAGAACAATTTAGAGCAACAAATCAAGGATTTACAAAAGAAAATGGAGGACATAAATACACCAAAGCCAACTTACACAATGAGAGACATATGTCCTTATCCATTTGACAAGAGCATTCCAATGCCTCCTCTTCCTACATACTTTGTGACACCTAAATTCGATAAGTACAAAGGAAAAGGGGATCCTAAGGCACACATAAGACAATTTTTCACAGCTTGCATTGAGGTAGCAGCAGAAGAGACATATTTTATGAGATTATTCCCACAGAGCTTAGGTGATCAAGCTATGGAATGGTTCTCCCAACTTCCACCTAGTATTAAGTCATGGGGTGACTTAGCAGAGGCGTTTATCCAACATTTCTCATACAACATAGAGACAGACATATTAGTCACTACTTTGTGCAACACCAAGAAAAGGGATGGAGAGTCTTTTTCATCATTTTTACAAAAATGGAGGAATTTAGCTAGCAGATGCTCTTGTGAAATTCCACAGAAACAAATGGTAGAGATGTTCACCTAGAATGTTAACAAAGACATTGGTTATGACCTAAGAAAATCTTGTTTGTCCACTTTTAAGGATGTCATTGAAAAAGGCTTAGCAACAGAGAAGGTCCTAATTGAACAAGGAGTCATTAAGATATTCAAAGAAAACAAAGATGACTTTAAAGGAAATGATAAGCCAAGATTTTGGAATAAAAACAAGAACACAGTCAATGATGGCGTTTTGGATGCCAATATAGTGCGACCTAAAATCATTTTTTCTGGATCAATCTCTACAAACAATCAAGTGAATACTCAAACAACTTCTAGATCATGAAGGACATACACCCCATTGGGAGAACCACTTGAGCTAGTTTTCAAAAAGCTAGTGGCAAACAAGATAATCACAATTCTAGATTTTCCTCCATATGAGCCAAAGGTTAAACCAAATTGGTGGAATGATGATGAATATTATGAATTTCATAAGAACAAGGGCCACAAGATAGGAAATTGCCATCGATTGAAGAACATCATACAAGATCTTATTGATAGAGGTGACATTGAGATCGAATGACACTCATCCAATCAAGAACATGAGATGTTTAAGGAACCATTCCCAAAGCATGACAAGGGAAAAGCCAAAGCCACAGATGACCAAACCAACTATACCAGAGCATCTTATAACTATGATTCAACTGTCAATCACATTTCAATGAACAATTATGTCTCTACCATTATCATCAAGGACAAAACACCTGATAATTCTACCCAAAGACCCAAAATTTTCCTAAAAGGCATTGGACCTTCTTCTGAACCTACCTCTAAATGTAATGTTACAACTCATCGAGGTAAATTCACTTTGCAAGGTGTCCCAGCTAAAAACACCACTTCGTCATCAACCAAGCCTGAGTATGACCTTGTAGAACAGTTAGGGAAGACACCCATGCTCATATCCATCCTTGAGTTCTTATGCATATCCCCCACACATAAAGCCATTCTTGATAAAATCTTGAGAGACACTATTGTTCCTACTGATCTGAATGTGGACCAATTTCAAGCCATGGTGGGATACCTTTCCATTCCACACTCCCTTACATTCACAAAAGTTGATGATGTCTCCGTGAGCCAACCACATAATGCACCTTTACACATTGAAGCCTTCATACACAAACATCGAATAAAACGAGTCTTGATAGATGGAGGAGCAGTTCTAAACATTTGTACATTGAGCACTATTAAACAATTAGGATATTCTGATAAAGTTGTGAATTCTACAAACAAAATTACCATCAAGGCATATGATGATGAAGAGCGCTTATCCAAGGGGATAGTCACTTTATCTCTCAGAGTTGGGCCTGTTACAAAGGATGTGATTTGTCAAGTCCTAGATCTCGATCTCACATACAACATATTGCTAGGACGTCCATGGATTCATGAGATGAGCGCAGTACCATCTACATATCATCGATGTATCAAGTTTCCATACAATGGAGTTGAAGTGACCGTCAAAGCTGATCCAAATCCATTTATATATTGCAACAATCTACAGCCTAGATCAGAAATAACAATCCCAGTCAATCGAGAAGCTATTCCTTCATCAGCATACATGGATACAGAATCATTGAAAGCTTTTACATCAAAACAAATAGAGCTCAAACAAAAATTCAAGGTTAGAGACATGGGATGTGGTGAGTATATCTTTCATGTTGATCAACTCCCACTATCTCCTAAGGTATTCAGTCAACAAGAACAACCTAAAAACAAATTGCAATGCCAAGGAATTGGGTGTGAACCACCTAGTGTTGTGGCTACTAAGTCTGAATGCAACTCTCCTCTAGCAGTGCAAGCAACTCTTGATATCAACACTCCTAAGAGTGGTTCCAACAAAGAATCTATTGAGTGTATCGCCGACCCTTTTGATAACTCACATAGCCTTACCATATCATCCACTCATTCCATTTCCACTCCACTTCTAGACTTGGATCAACAAGAATCACAAAAGCCCTCACTTATTGGGGATCAAAAATCAAGATTTGAAAAGAAAAATCTAAAAGTCAATAATAAAGAAAAGTCCTTTAGTCCAAATCAAAATCAAAAGCTACTGGACTCCAAAAAACTCAAAGTCAAGGAAAAAAATCCTATGAAGCAAAAAGAGCAAGAGATGATCTCCCCTAATATCAAAATAACTGGGGGCAAAAGTTCTACAATTTTAAGTCAAAAAAAATACTTGTTGATCCTAAGTCTCCATCATGCTATCCTACTTTCACTTCTTTTCACAATCATAAGCCTTCATAACTCATCCACTTGTTCTGCACATTCATTCCCTTCTGGCGATACATCATGGACCTTTGATGGAGCTTCCTTGTAGGACTTTGTTGTTAGGGATGCCCAAACTTCTTTAGGTGACATGCATACGGGCCTATGTAGTCCACACACTATAAATTCTATCTCTCAGTTTCTTCATCAAGGAAGATAGTCACTCGAGATACATATCATTCAGTCAAGGAACGTTGTAGTTACAATCATAAGGTTAAGCCTCACACGTTTGAGGTGGGTGCCTTAGTTCTCATAGAAAATCCTAAAAATCAGCAAGACAGAGAGAAGAAGGGAAAGTTTGAACCAAACTGGCTTGGTCCTTACATCATCACAGCAGCATATGGATCTGGTGCATATCAGCTCTCAACCACAGAGGGTGAACCTTTGGAGGATCCTATCAACAACATACACCTTTGCAAGTTTCACACAT
Organism: Cryptomeria japonica; assembly: GCF_030272615.1. Taxonomy (NCBI): domain Eukaryota; kingdom Viridiplantae; phylum Streptophyta; class Pinopsida; order Cupressales; family Cupressaceae; genus Cryptomeria; species Cryptomeria japonica. Next base: position 354,902,082 of record NC_081411.1, on the reverse strand, counting down.
AGCTCTTCAGAGTATCCTAATTCAAAAAAAAAATCAAAAAATCAAAAAATACGAAAAAAAAAAAATCATAAACATAAAAAAATCATTACTTGGTGAAAACCTAGCAAACAAGCGCCTTGTGACACAAAAAAAATAAATTGAAAAACAGAAAAATATTTCGTCCAACGGTGAAAACCACTTTGGTGGCGCCCTGGGCAAGTACCATGGTGAAAACCGGGTCACCAACGCCATGTGTAGAGACATTTCTCCTCCCTCCTCCAGGATTCCATTTCATCCTTTCACTTTGCACACACTCATGACCTATCCATTCATAATAAAATTACCCCATCCCATCATGGCTTGTTATTGATCTACCCAAGATTGGTTCGTCATTCATAATAAACATTCCTTTTAATCCCTTTTCATCCATAATAAATCAGATCCTATCTGTGGCTAAGGAAAATCCTACATCTCATGATGGGTGTGGAACTAAGAACATCACATGTTTTGAGGAGTATAGTTTCTTCCAATTTTCTTCAGTCTATTCACGCACAATCCACAATAAAGCAACATTTGCATCGCAAATCCACAATAAAGTTTTGTCTTCTCCACAATAAAGTATTAGTTTCATGGATTCAGTCAGTTTCAAATGAGACACATCAGCAACAATGGGCTCCAACAAATAAAATCTTTCAACAGACTCAGACAACATATGGTTCAGTGCTATCTATCCTTTTTGTGAAAGTAAACATTGTGACCACAATCAAATAAGACTTATACAAGTGACAAGAGAAACTAAAAATTGAGGACTACAGTGGATGTTGGTGTCGAGTCTTGGTTTTCTTTTGATTTTATCTTTCTGGTGACATGTCTTTTAGCTCTTCCGGGATGTCTCTAACTAGAGATTCTATCTCTAGGATGTCTTTGACTAGAAAGGAGAGGATGGGGTATCATCACCTATTTTCTTTGCTATTTGTGGATTGTCTCTTAGTAATGCTATGACTTGTCTAGGGATATGAGGACACTATGAGTCTAGTATGAACTGGGGCATTCCTTGTTTGCAACTGTCTTATCTCCATGCAAACAGGTACAATGACTTTCTGGGTTGAACATATGCCTCGATTGTCATAACCTATTTTGCCATAATAAAGCTCAATGATGATAATGCACAAGAAGCTCTCTCACTCCCATATCTTCTATCTTCCATTCTCCTTTCTTGATTGACTTCCATCATCCTTCTTGAGTCCATGTAGCCTGCTATCACACGACTGAGTATAATGACACACCAAAAAAACATTTACATTTCATGTAGTTGCACCTACATTATCACATATAAGCATTTCATACATACATATAGATATCACAATTGCATCACATCCTACACAAAACACATGTTAGCACATTTTATATTTTCATCATGTAAATAGTTATTTGCATTATCCTATTCATTTGCATTTCATACATTCACATATGCATAACATATTAAAAACATAAAAGAACAAAAATATTGCATTCCATTATATACATATTTGCATCCATATCATAAGCATCACATAGAAACATACATCATGAAACATATCATCACATAGATACACATGCATATAGCTTCCGCAAGGATGAATCATCTCATATATATCTCAAAATAATGTGTCATGATACAATGATGTCAAAATACATATGGCTACACAGCCAATCCTCATGTCGCCCTATCTAGACAGAGGAACCCACTGATCACTCCTGCCAACATTGCTGGTAGTGCTAATCCTATCTGTGTCATGGTGTCCCAAGCCACATGTCCTGCGCACTTCTCCAGTCCTGGATCTTGGAACACTCATCTTAGGGCATCCCTATCTCCATCTCGATCATAGGGTATCTAACTCCCCATCGATCGGTATCCTCAGTATCCTATATACATCCTCCAAGGTGACTGTCATCTCACCCATTGGAAAATGGAACGTGCATGTCTCAGAGTGTCATCTGTCAGCAAGTGTAATCAGCAACCCCATGTTCGCCCGAAAATCAGGCACATGCAGAATAAATCACAGACCCATAACCTCAATGGCAGCCCTATCCTTGAATGTCAACTCTAGTCGTAAACTCTGAGTCGATGAGGATCTCTCCTGTGACTCCAACATAGGTAGGTCCTCTTGCAGTCAAGCAAATCAACTATGTCAGTCAAAGTGGCATTCCTTGTTCATCACAAAATGTTGTTTATTATCTATCATATGGCATTTTATCCTAGTGGCACTCCCTGTTCATCACAAAGTGTTGCTTTTTATTCTAGTAGTACTCCTTGTTCATCACAAAGTACTACATTTTGCACTCCCTGTTCATCACAAAGTGCTGCTCTTTTTAGTACTCCCTGTTCATCACATGAAAAAAATGTTGTCATTAATGCATTCTAGGTAGGGTAATAAATGCTTTTTAAAATATGTCAAACAATGTCAAAAAACATCGAGGCGCATTTGTGTCAAAAATGTGCATTTATGTCTTCTAGGGCAAATCGACAGTTCTGTGATGAACATACGCTGTCGATTAGATAAGCTGCTGAGAGGATACACTCAAGTAGGTCCTCTAAGGAAGACTAGGATAGATCAAGGCACTTTGTGATGAACAATGAGTACCAAGACAAAGTACTTTGTGATGAATAGGGAGTACTAAAAAAAAGAGCAGCACTTTGTCATGAAAAGTGAGTGCAAAAATGAGCAGCACTTTGTGATGAACAGTGAGTGCAAATGTGAGCAGCACTTTGTGATAAATAGAGATTGCAAAAACATGTAGTACTTTGTGATGAACGGGGAGTACCACTAGGATAAATAGCAACACTTTGTGATGAACAGTGAGTGTCACTTTGGCTGACACGATTGATTTGCTTGACTGCAGGAGTATCTACCTATGCTCGAGTCACGAGAGAGATTCCCATCGACTCAGAGTTTACGACCGGAGCTAACATTTGAGGATAGGGCAGTGATTCAGGCTATGGGCCTGTGACATATTTTTTATGTGTCTGAGTTTTGGGTGAACATGGGATTGCTAACTGGGCTGGCTAAGAGATGGCACTCAGAGACTTATAGTTTTCATTTGTTGATGGGTGAGATGACAGTCACCTTGGAGGATGTATACAGGATTTTGAGGATATCGATCGATGGGGAGTTAGTTCCTTACAATCAAGATGGAAACAAATGCACTGAGAAGAATGTTCTAGGATCCGACATTGGAGATGAGGGCTGGACGCGTGGCTTGGGATACCATGACACAGACAGGATTAGCATTACCAACAGTACTAGCAGTAGTGATCAGTGGATTCCTCTGTCCGGATAGGGAGACATGAGGGTTGGCTATGGGATGGGGGAGAGATGATCTTGGGCCAGGTCCTTCTAGGGCTCAGCCTTTGTTGAGGCTAGGCGGCTCCGAGGGAGGGAGTTCAGTATAGCCATAGAGGGCTCCATATGTATCAGTTTTGTACCATTTTGTATGATGATGTAGACACCTTCGGGTGATTGTAGCCATATGATTTTGACATCATTGTATCATGACACTTATGATTATATATATGAGATGATTCATCTTTGCGACAACTATATGCATGTGTACCTATGTGATGAGATGTTTCATGATGTATGTTTCTATGTGATGGTTATGATATGGATGCAAATATGTACATGATGAAATGCAATATTTTTTTTCTTTTATGTTTTTAATATGTTATGCCAATGCAAATGTGAATGTATGAAATGCAAATGAATATGATAATGCAAATGATTATTTACATGATGAAAATGTAAAATGTGCTAATATGTGTTGTGTGCACGATGTGATGCAATTGTGATATCTATATGTATGTATGAAATGCTAACATGTGATAATGCAGGTGCAACTACATGAAATGTAAATGTTTTTGGTGTGTCATTATACTCAGTCGTGTGATAGCTGGCTACGCGGACTCGAGAAGGACGATGGAGGTCAATCAAGAAAGAGGGATGGAAGATAGAAGATATGAAAGTGAAAAGAGCTTCTTGTGCATTATCATCATTGAGCTTTATTATGGAAAAATAGGTTATAACAATCGAGGCATATGTTTGACCCAAAAAGTCATTGTACCTGTTTGCATGGAGATAAGACAGTCACAAACAAGGAATGCCCCAACTCATACTAGACTCTCAGTGTCCTCATATCCTTGGACAAGTCATAGCATTACTAAGAGACAATCCACAGACAGCAAAGAAAATAGGTGACGATACCCCATCCTTGCCTTTCTAGTCAAAGACATCCTGGAGATAGAGTCTCTAGTCAGAGACATCCTGGAAAAGCTAAAAGACATATCACCAAAAAATAAAATCAAAATAAAACCAAGACTCAACACCAACATTCACTGTATTCCTCAAGTTTAGTGTCCCTTGTCACTTGTATAAGTCTTATTTGATTGTGGTCACAATGTTTACTTTCACAAAAGGATAGATAGCACTGAACCATAATGTTGTCTGAGTCTGTTGAAAGATTTGATTTGTTGAAGCCCATCGTTGCTGCTATGTCTCATCTGAAACTGAGTGAATCCATGAAACTGATACTTTATTGCAAAGAAGACGAAACTTTATTGCAGATTGGCGATGCAAATGTTGTTTTTATTGTGGATTGTGTGCGAATAGACTGAAGGAAACTGGAAGAAGCTGTACTCCTCGAAACATGTGATGTTCTTAGTTCCACACCCATTACTAGACGTAGGATTTTCCTTAGCCACAGATAGGAGCTGATTTATTTTAGATTGAAATGAGCAAAAAGTAATGTTTATTATGAATGGCTAACCAATCTTGGGTAGATCAATAACAAGCCATGATGGGAATGGGTAAGTTTATTATGATTGGATAGGATGTGAGTGTGTGCAAGTGAAAGGATGAAATAGAATCCTGAAGGAGGGAGGAGCAATGTCTCTACACATGGTGCTGGTGACCCGGTTTTCACCATGGTACTTGCCCAGGGCGCCACCGAAGTGGTTTTCACTGTTGGACGAAATGTTTTTTTTTACTTTTTTTTTCTTTTTTTTTGTGTCACAAGGTGCCTGTTTGCCAGGTTTTCACCAAGTAACGATTTTTTTTATGTTTATGATTTTTTTTTGTATTTTGAAAATTTTTATTTTTTTTTATTTTTTATTTTTTTGTGTCACAAGGTGCCTGTTTGCCAGGTTTTCACCAAGTAACGATTTTTTTTATTTTATGATTTTTTTTGTATTTTTGATATTTTTTTGATTTTTTTTGTATTTTTGAATTAGGATATTCTGAAGAGCTATGTGTAAAACCTACGAAGGTGCATGTTGTTGATAGGATCCTCCAAAGGTTCGCCTTCTGTGGTTGAGAGCTGATATGCACCAGATCCATATGCTATTATGATGATGTAAGAACCAAGCCAATTTGGTTCGAATTTGCCCTTCTTCTCTCTGTCTTGCTGATTTTTAGGATTTTCTCTGAGAACCAAGTCATCTACCTCAAATGTGTGACGCTTGACTTTATGATTGTAGCTATGACATTCCTTGACTGAATGATGTATAGCTCGAGCCATTGTCTTCCTTGATAAAGGAACTAAAATAGAATTACTAGTGTGTGAACTACGTAGGCCCATATGCATGTCACCTAAAGAAGTTTGGGCATCTTTGACAACAAAGTCCTTCAGGGAAGTTCCATTAAAGGTCCATGATGTATCGCCAAAAGGGAATGGATATGCAGAACAAGTGGATGAGTGATGAAGGCTTATGATTGTGAAAAGAAGTGAAAGTAGGATAGCATGATGGAGACTTAGGATTAAAAAGTATGTGTTTTGACTTAAAATTGTAGAACTTTTGCCCCCAGTTATTTTGATATTAGGGGAGATCAACTCTTGTTCTTTTTCTTTCATAGGATTTTTATCCTTGACTTTGATTTTTGCAGAGTCCAATAGCTTTTGATTTTGATTTGGACTAAAGGACTTTTCTTTATTTTTGACTTTTAGATTTTTCTTTTCAAAACTTGATTTGTGATCCCCAATGAGTAAGGGCTTTTGTTATTCTTGTTGATCGAAGTCTGGAAGTGGAGTGGAAATGGAATCAGTGGATGAAATGGTAAAGCTATGTGAGTTCTCAAGAGGGATGGTGATATGCTCAATAGATTCTTTGTTGGAACTATTCTTAGGACTATTGATATCAAGAGATGCTTGCACCAATAGAGGAGATTTGCATTCAGACTTAGTAGCCACAACACTAGGTGGTTCACACCCAATTCCTTGGCATTGTAAATTGTTTGTAGGTTGTTCCTGTTGACTAAATACCTTAGGAGATAATGGGAGTTGGTCAACATGAAACATATACTCACCACATCCTAGGTCTTTAATCTTGAACTTTTCTTTTAGCTCTGCTTGTTTGGATGTAGAAGCTTTCAATGATTCTGGATCCACATATGTTGATGAAGGAATAGCTTGTCGATTGACTAGGATTGTTATTTCTGATCAAGGTCACATATTGTTGCAATATATGAATGGATTTGGATCAGGTTTGACGGTCACTTCAACTCCATTGTGTGGAAACTTGATACATTGATGATATGTAGATGATACTACACTCATTTCATGAATCCAAGGATGTCCTAGTAATATATTATATGTGAGATCTAGGTCTAAGACTTGACAAACCATATCCTTTGTAACTAGCCCAAATCTAAGAGGTAAGGTGACTGTGCCTTTGGATGAACGTTCCTCATCATCATATGCCTTGATGGTAATTTTGTTTGTAGAATTCATAGCTTTATCAGAATATCCCAATTGTTTAATAGTGCTCAATGTACAAATGTTTAGACCTTCTCCTCCATCTATCAAGACTCGTTTTATTTGATGTTTGTGTATGAAAGCTTCAATGTGTAAAGGTGTATTATGTGGCTGACTTATAGAGGCGTCATCAAATTCTGTGAATGTAAGGGAGTGTGGAATGGAAAGGTATCCCACCATGGCTTGAAACTGGTCCATGTTCAAATCAGTAGGAGCAATAGTGTCTCTCAAGATTTTATCAAGAATGGCTTTATGTGCGGGGGATATGCGTACGAGCTCAAGGATGGAGATGAGCGTGGGTGTCTTCCCTAAATATTCTACAAGGTCATACTCAGGCTTGGTCAATGAGGAAGCTGTGTTTTTGGTTGGAGCACCTTGCAAAGTGAATTTACCTCGACGAGCTGTAACATTACATTCAGAGGTAGGTTCGGAAGAAGATCTAATGCCTTTTAGGACAATCTTGGGTTTTTGGGTAGAATTCTCAGGCATTTTGTCCTTGATGATAATGGTAGAGACATAATTGTCCATCGAGATGTGATTGATAGTTGAATCATAGTTATAAGATGCTCTGGTATAGTTGGTTTGGTCACTGTTGCTTTCGACTTTCCCTTGTCACGTTTTGGGAATGGTTCCTTAAACATCTCATGTTCTTGGTTGGATGAGTGTCCTTCAATCTCAATGTCACCTCTATCAATTAAATCTTGTATGATGTTCCTCAATCGATGACAATTTCCTATTTTATGAACCTTGCTCTTATCAAATTCACAATATTCATCATCATTCCACCAATTTGGTTTAACCTTTCGTTCATATGGAGGAAAATCTGGAATAGTGATTACTTTGTTTGCCACTAGCTTCTTGAAAACTGACTCAAGTGGTTCTCCCAATGGAGTGTACTTCCTTCATGACTTTGAAGTTGTTTGAGTATTCACTTGATTGTTTTTAGAGCTTGATCCAGAAAAAATGATTTTTGGTCGTACCATATTGGCATCAATAACACCATCATTGACTATGTTCTTGTTTTTGTTCCAAAATCTTGGCTTATCTTTTCCTTTAAAGTCCTCTTTGTTTTCTTTGAATATTTTAATTACTCCTTGTTCAATTAGGACCTTTTCTATCGCTAATCCTTTTTCAATGACGTCCTTGAAAGTGGAAAAACAAGCTTTTCTTAGGTCATAACCAATGTCTTTGTTAAAATTCTGGGTGAACATCTCTACCATTTGTTTTTGTGGAATTTCACAAGAGCATCCGCTGGCTAGATTCCTCCATCTTTGTAAAAATGATGAAAAAGATTCTCCATCCTTTTGTCTGATGTTACACAAAGTAGTGATTGATATGTTTGTCCCTATGTTGTATGAGAAATGTTGGATAAATGCCTCTGCTAAGTCACCCCATGACTTAATTCCCAGTGGGAGTTGAGAGAACCATTCCATAGCTTGATCACCTAAGCTTTGTGGGAATAATCTCATCAAATATGTCTCTTTCGTTGCTACCTCTATGCAAGCCTTGAAAAACTGTCTTATATGTGCCTTAGGATCCCCTTTACCTCTGTACTTATCAAACTTAGGTCTCACAAAGTGTGTAGGAAATGGAGGCATTGGAATGCTTTTGTCAAATCGATAGGGACATTCATTGTATAAGTTGGCTTCAGTGTATTTATGTCCTCCATTTTCTTTTGTAAGTCCTTAATTTTCTGCTCCAAATTGTTCCTAGGTGGAGATCGACTTCTTGCACCATACCCCATGCCTGAACCATCAGGTGGAGGAGGAGCATGTTGCATATATGCATGATATTGATCATACACATGTTCATATGGAGGAGATCTATAGTGATGTTGCGTATAAGGACAACTTGGTATAGACTCATGTTGAGGAATGGAATATCTGCTTTGCCCATGTATACCATACTCTATAGGAATGTCATGAGTTTGTTCTAGTGTGTTGCCCACAAATTTGACGTGGGGTTTCCTTGTGTCCAAATTTTGAGCATGCCTTTGAATAGCCAATTGCTTTTGTGGTTGATCCTTAGCATTGGTATGTGATTGAGCATATTTTTCTACATAAGACCTCCATAATGGTCTGCGAAGGTGAGTATCATATGCTTGACCATGTGTGTAAGGGAAATCTAGTTTTTGAAACAAAGATGATGGTGATTCAGGCACCATATGTGGTCCTCTAGTGCCTCCACTATTAGGCCTCCTTTGATCCATGTTAGAGTCAGTTTGTTGCAAAGGTCGATTTTCCATTATTTGAGAAAATGTTGAAATCATCAGGGATTTTGTTTCCACTTTGTGCCATCACTTGTAGAAAGTATTGTCTATCTCTCCTCATTATTTCCTCAACAATTCAATTGAAATGGGGATTCATAATGGTGTCTTCCACTTCTGCTGAATGTACAGAAAAGTTGTCCATATTGTCATTGTGTGTATCATTGTTGTTTGTAGTGTCCATGTTCACAACATTTGGAATGTTCCTATAAGCATCCATGTCACGTAATGTAGTATGATTAGAATTGAAAAAGATATCATTGTCATACTCATAGGAACTCATGTTTGCGGACTCTTGAGCCTCTTTAGTTTCTCTCCTAGATTTTTGGGAACGGGTTTCAACCATGAACTAGGTATTGACCAAGATGTGTGAGACTAGATGAAAATGGAAAGAGTATGGAAGACCAAGAGTTGGATGGAATGTAAATGAATCTGAAGTGTACTTGCAATGTCCAAAGTGTAAGACCATCTATGTATGTAGTAGAGTAGGTGTGGCTTTCAAAGAGATGATAGTTTCTCTTGATGAGGTAAGTTGACCTTGACTCTAAGTAAGACCAAATGAAACCCAAAGGTGATAGACCTTGATGAGGGACCACTTAGCAAAATGTTGTTCTATGTAGTGTATTGACAAAGTATGATGAGGACAAGCAAGTGACCTTTTGACTCAAGTTTAGACAAATGTGAATGTAATTTAAGGTGTAAAGCAATGATGGACTTTGTGAGACCCAAAGACAGGTTGAATTCTAGATGAAAACCTAAAAAGATAACCTAGGAAGCTCAAGAATGCTGAAACTAATTGCTCTTGTTTGTTGGACTGTAAATTTTTCCAATTTGTGAAGTTGTTTTGTTGTGACCAAATCTGAATTTTTTTGACTATTTTTCGTGACAAGAGGACACAATGTTGATGAGGACTCAATGTTTGCAAGTGTTTAGACTCAAAATGACTCAAAGAAAAGTGTGTTGTTTGATGTAAGAATGTTTTGCATACAATTGAAGACACAAAAGACAAAATGTTTTAATGTTTGGTCTTGAATGTTTGATTGTTCAAAATAAGACAATCACAATTCTTATGGTTGGCCAAGACAATAGTTGTTGATCCCACATGGAGTTTCCCCCGAGGCTACGCTATTCAGAGCAGATACTTAGATGCTTGACCCCACTGGCTCCACCCTCGGCACTCACTTCTTGGGGCAGCCAAGCATCAATCCCCATGAAAACTCCTCGTGGTGAACTTTGTATCTCTACTAAGAACCATATGTGTGTGGGCCGCTACCAGAGGTCCGACCTCCTGCCCCAACAACTAGAAGGATTTTGGCTTCTAAAATAAAAAAGTGCTAGTAATGGCATCCGCTTGTGTTGCCATACATGCGACACTTTCAGCTCTATAAATATAGAAGGGTTTTAGCCGGTAGGGGTTATGCCCTACAACTGATCAATTAAATTTGATCAAACGGATTTATGGGGAGACATAGTGTCGGTATGAACTAATCAGCACACGTTATCCATAGTTTTCAGCATGAATGCAGTTGTTTATAGTGGTTCGGAAGAGGATGGCTTTTCGTCGCTACCATTTGGGTCATTCTCTCCTCACTAGTAGTCCTAATGACCACACGGGGAGACAGGCCCTCTAAAGATGAAACAAAAAGAGCCTATTGTCCAAGACACAAAAGACAATGGTTCAATTTTAGTGCACCAATTGAAGTGTTTGATAATATATGAAAACAAGGCACAATAAAGATCAAAATAAAATCCTTGTCAAGGTCTTGCAACAAAGATTTATTAGTAGTTTGGATTGTTTCAAATGATCACCCCTTCCTGCAAGCACACAAGTTAGGTAAATTTTAGATCCAAAAGACTTTGTGAAATAGGGGCCTTCAACAATGTGTTTTGTTGACCAATCCAAAGATCTGATTCATCACAAAAAAATACCACTTGTAAAATTTCATGAAATTTTTAATGGATAGTTTTGAGGGTCTTCCAAACCTGCATAAAAAAATTCATGTAACAAAATCAAACAGTTTGTGAGATATGAGCAAAATAATGCAAAACCCTAATTTTCAAAGATCCAATTTTTGAGGAATGATTTTGCATCAAATTTAAAATCACAAAGAATAGATCCTATGTATAATTCTGAGATATTTTCAAAAATGTAAGAAAATCCAAAAACTTTGCTAATTTGCTCTCAAAATTAATTTTTTATGAAAAATCATAAATAATTCATATAAAATAAAACCTTGATCCAAAAAATCTAAAATTTTTATTGAACACCTCTGATTATTTTCCTGACCTGTAAAAAAAATTTGATTCCAAAATTCAAAGCCATTTGTGAGATCTAATCAAAAAAAGGAAAAACCCTAATTTTTAAAGATATAATTTTTAGGGAAATATTTCGCATCAAAATTAAAATCACAAAGAACAGATCATGTGTATAAATTAGAGGTCTTTTCAAAAATATAAGAAAATCTGAAAAATTTGCTAATTTGCTCTCAAAATTAATTTTTTATGAAAAATCATAAAAAAATCATGGAAAATACAAATGTGCTCCACAAATTCTGAATTTTGGATTGAGAGCTGCTAATACTGTCCTCAACCTACAAACAAAATTTGGTGCAAAAATTTATAGCCATTTGTGAGATAGGATCAAATCTCTCCAAGATCTTGATTTTGTGTCCAAAACCCTAGCTACACAAGGTTATTCTCCAAATTGTTTTACAAAACAGCAATATAAGGTTAGAAAAACCTGCAAAAAACATAGATCTAACAAAACTCCATGTCCCACCGGGCATGCCAAAATGTTTATGGTGTAAGTGGAAACAACAATATAGAAAGACTAAATGAATTCAACCACAAAACCCTAGCCTAACAGCAACAAAGATCCACCATAACATATGAAGATTACCTAAGACAATGCAAATCAAATGAAATCACAAAGATTATACCATCACATGTCCAATTGGGTTTGGATCTCCATTCTTCCTATCTCCATTGATCTTGCTTGATACAGTTGCTCTCAGATTTTATATGTGCACAAGAGCTCAACAAAGAATGGAAATGTGGTTGCAAGAAGGCTTGATCGTTTATGAAAGTTCAAAAGAATAGTGTAGTCGAGTAATCATCAGAGCTGAATGCATAGTGAGTGAGGGTTGATAATGAAGGAAGCATCTCCTTATATAGAAGACACTATAAGAAATGGAGGGATAAGATTGAGAGGTGTAAAAGAGGTCGGCTATGATTAGAGGGTAGGTAAAGAAAATAATAAAATAATGAAAGGGTTAGGTAGTGTAGGAATTAAGAGATGAATGACATGTGTCATGGGTAGAAAAGGCTAATGAATTAATTAAATAAATAAAGATTCATTTAATTAATAGAAGAAGTGGGATCAATTAAATAAATAAGATATTTATTTAATTTAGGAAAAGGATAATTTAAATAAATAAATGTATTTATTTAAGTGAGAAATAAGGCTAGAAGAGGATAAATGAATTGATTAAATAAATAAAGATTTATTTAATTAATAGAAGAATTAGGCTAAAATAATTAAATAAATAAAGATATTTATTTAATTAGACATGACAATTTTAGGTGTCTACATTTTGCCCCTCTTTGAGATAATGCAGCTTGTCACGTTGTTTCAAAGAAGATAAGATGAACTAATATAAAGTTGCCCCAAGATGGGAATGATATGCCCCCTCGAGAGATTGGATGAAAATGTCTACAAAGATAACAGACAATCTCTTGATAAGAAAGAAAGGCTAAAATGGACTGACCGGATAGGATAGAGTGACAGAGTCACAAGATAAAGAAGACTGACTCAGGAAACGAGGGCTAGGGCTAGGGCTAGGGTAGTCTATAAGATAGACCACGAGGGGAAAACATCTTTATTGTCATCCATACATCCAAGAGATCAGAGTGTAGAGAGAGAATAGAGCAGCAGCAGTCAACAACGATGGCATTGGTGCATAGATTTGATCGCGTTCGCCGATTTCAGAGGCCAGCAGATGCAATATGTAAGCACGTTTATGTAATGAAAGTGTGTTTATGTCTTCTAGGCCAAATCAACAATTTTGTGATGAACATATGTTGTCGATTGGATAAGCTGCTGAGAGGATACACTCAAGCAAGTCCTCTAGGGAAGACTAGGATAGCAGATAGGGCTAGGATTGACAATTCTGTGATAGAACATATGTTGCCAATTAGGAAACTACTCAAGAGGATACACTCAAGTATAGCTCTAAGATAGGATAGGTCAAGGCACTTTGTGATGAACAATGAGTACCAAGACATAGTACTTTGTGATGAACAGGGAGTACCAATAGGAGCAGCACTTTGTGATGAACTGTGAGTGCAAATATGAGCAGCACTTTGTGATGAACAGGGAGTGCAAATATGAGTAGCACTTTGTGATGAACAGTGAGTGCAAATGTGAGTAGCACTTTGTGATGAGCAGTGAGTACAAAAATGTAGTACTTTGTGATGAACAGTGAGGACCACTAGGATAAATAGCAACACTTTGTGATGAACAGTGAGTGTCACTGGGATAGAGCACCATAAGCACTAGGATAAAAAGCAACATTTTGTGATGAACAAGGAATGCCACTTTAACTGACACAGTTGATTTGCTTGACTGCAGGAGTATCTACTTATGCTAGAGTCACGGGAGAGATTCCCATCGACTCAGAGGTTATGACCAGAGCTGACAATTGATGAGAGGGTAGCGATTGAGGCTATGGTCTTGCGACATATTTTGTATGTGCCTGAGTTTCGAGCGAACATGGGGTTGCTGACTGCGCTAGCTGAGAGATGGCACTCATAGACTTACACTTTTCATTTGTCGATGGGTGAGATGACAGTCACCTTGGAGGATGTATATAGGATATTGAGGATACCAATCAATGGGGAGTTGGTACCATGTGATCGAGATGGAGATAGGGATGCCCTGAGACAAGTATTTCGGGATCCACAACTAGAGATGAGGGCTAGACACGTGGCTTGGGATACCATGACATAGACACGATTGGTGCTACCAGTGGTGTTGGCAGGAGTGATCAGTGGGTTCCTCTGTCTGGATAGGGCGACACGAGGGGTTGGCTGCAGAGGACACAGGGACCAGGAGAGATGATCTTGGGGTGGGTCCTTCCAAGGTTCAGACTCCATTGAGGCTAGCTGGCTCTGAGGGAGGGAGTTCATCATAGCTGTAGAGGGCTCCCTATGTATCAATTTTGTACCATTTTGTATGATGATGTAGACACCTTTGGGTGATTGTAGCTATATGATTTTGACATCATTGTATCATGACACTTATGATTATATATATGAGATGATTCATCTTTGGGGCAGCTATATGCATGCGTACCTATGTGATGAGATGTTTCATGATGTATGTTTCTATGTGATGGTTATGATATGGATGCAAATATGTACATAATGAAATGTAATATTTTCGTTCTTTTATGTTTTTAATATGTTATGCCAATGTGAATGTGAATGTATGAAATGTAGATGAATATGATAATGCAAAGATCTATTTACATGATGAAAATGTAAAATGTGCTAACATGTGTTGTGTGCAAGATATGGTGCAATTGTGATATCTATATGTATGTATGAAATGCTAACATGTGGTAATGCAGGTGCAACTACATGAAATGCAAATGTTTTTGGCATGTCATTATACTCAATCATGTGATAGTAGGCTACACAGACTCAAGAAGGACAATGGAGGTCAATAAAGAAATGGGGATGGAAGCTAGAAGATATGAAAGTGAAAAAGCTTCTTGTGTGTTATCATCATTGAGCTTTATTATGGCAAGTAGGTTATGACAATTGAGGCATATGTTCGACCTAGAAATTCATTGTACCCATTTGCATGGAGATAAGACAGTCGCAAACAAGGAATGCCCCAGTTCATACTAGACTCACAGTGTCCTCATATCCTTGGACAAGTCATAGCATTACTAAGAGACAATCCACAAATATCAAAATAAAAATAGGTGACGATACCCCATCCTTGCCTTTCTAGTCAAAGACATCCTGGAGATAGAATCTATAGTCAGAGGCATCCTGGAAAAGCTAAAAGACATGTCACCAAGAGATAAAATCAAAATAAAACCAAGACTCGACACCAACATCCACTGTAGTCCTCAAGTTTAGTGCCTCTTGTCACTTGTATAAGTCCTGTTTGATTGTGGTCACAATGTTTATTTTCACAAAAAAGGATAGATAGCACTGAACCATAATGTTGTCTGAGTCTATTGAAAGATTTGATTTGTTGAAAGTCCATTGTTGCTGCTGTGTCTCATCTAAAACTAACTGAATCCATGAAACTGATACTTTATTGTGGATTGGCAATGCAGATGCTACTTTATTGTGGATTATGCACGGATAGACTGAAGAAAAGTGGAAGAAACTGTACTTCTCGAAACATGTGATGTTCGTAGTTCCACACGCATTACTAGAAGTAGGATTAGCCTTAGCCATAGATAGGAGTTGAATTATTATGAATGGAAAGGGGTGAAAAGGAAGGTTTATTATGAATGGCTAACCAATCTTAGGTAGATCAATAACAAGACATGATGGGAATATATAAGTTTATTATAGATGAAGAGGTTGTGAGTGTGTGCAAAGTGAAAGGATAAAATGGAATCCTAAAGGAGGGAGGAGCAATGTCTCTACACATGGTGTTGGGGACCCAGTTTTCACCATGGTACTTGCCCAGGGTGCCACCAAAGTGATTGTCACTATTGGACAAAATGTTTTTCTATTTTCCCTTTTTTTTGTGTGTGTCACAAGACACCTGTTTGCCAGGTTTTCACCAAGTAACATTTTTTTTTATTTTTATTTTTTTGAATTAGGATATTCTGATGAGCTATGTGTTAAACCTATGAAGGTGCATGTTGTTGATAGGATCCTCCAAAGTTTCACCCTCTGTGGTTGAGAGCTGATACGCACCAGATCCATATGCTGCTATGATGATGTAAGGACCAAGCTAGTTTGGTTCAAACTTGCCCTTCTTCTCTCTGTCTTGTTGATTTTTAGGATTTTCTCTGAGAACCAAGTCACCTACCTCAAATGTGCGAGGCTTGACTTTATGATTGTAGCCGCATTGTTCCTTGACTGAATGATGTGTAGCTTGAGTGTCTGTCTTCCTTGATAAAGGAACTGAGATATAATTACTAGTGTGTGGACTACATAGGCCCGTATCTGAAGAAGTTTGGGCATCCCTAATAACAAAGTCCTTCAAGGAAGATCCATTAAAGGTCCATGATGTATCACCAGAAGGGAAAGGATGTGTAGGACAAGTGGAGGAGTGATGAAGGCTTATGATTGCGAAAAGAAGTGAAAGTATCATGACATGATGGATACTTAGGATCAACAAGTATGCTTTTTTGACTTAAAATGTTAGAACTTTTGCCCCCAGTTATTTTGATATTAGGGGAGATCAACTCTTGTTCTTTTTCTTTCATAGGATTTTTATCCTTGACTTTGTTTTTTTTAGAGTCCAATAGCTTTTGATTTTGATTTGGACTAAAGGACTTTTCTTTATTTTTCACTTTTAGATTTTTCTTTTCAAAGCTTGATTTGTGATCCCCAATGAGTAAGGGCTTTTGTGATTCTTATTGATCCAAGTCTATAAGTGGAGTGGAAATGGAAGGAATGGATGAAATGGTAAGGCTATGTGAGTTCTCAAGAGGGTTGACGATATGCTCAATAGATTCTTCACAAGAATCACTCTTAGGACTATTGATATCAAGAGATGCTTGCACCACTAGAGGAGATTTGCATTTAGACTTAGTAGCCACAACACTAGGTGGTTCAGACCCAATTCCTTGGCATTGAAAATTGTTTTTAGGTTGTTCTTGTTGACTGAATACCTTAGGAGATAGTGCGAGTTGATCAACATGAAAGATATACTCACCACATCCTATGTCTCTAATCTTGAGCTTTTCTTTGAGCTATGTTTTCTTTGATGTTGAAGCTTTCAAGGATTCTGGATCCACATATGCTAATGAAGGAATAGCTTCTCGATTAACTGGAATTGTTATTTCTGATCAAGGTTGCAGATTGTTGCAATATATGAATGGATTTCGATCCGCTTTGACGGTCACTTCAACTCCATTGTGTGGAAACTTGATACATCGATGATATGTAGATGGTACTGCTCTCATCTCATGAATCCAAGGATGTCCCAAGAGTATGTTGTATGTGAGATCTAGATCAAGGACCTGAAAAACCACATGCTTTGTAAATGGCCCAACTTTGAGGGGCAAGGTGACTGTGCCTTTGGACGAATGTTCTTCATCATCATATGCTTTGATGGTAATTTTGTTTGTAGAATTCGCAGCTTTGTCTGAATATCCCAATTGTTTAATAGTGCTCAATGTACAAATGTTTAGACCTGCTCCTCCATCTATTAGGACTCATTTTATTCAATGTTTATGTAGGAAGGCTTCAATGTGTGACGGTACATTATGTGGTTGACTTACGGAGGTGTCATTGGATTTTGTGAATGTAACGGAGTGTGGAACGGAAAGGTATCCCACCATGGCTTGACACTGGTCCACATTTAGATCAGTAGGGACGATAGTGTCTCTTAAGATTTTGTCAAGAATAGCTTTATGTGCAGGGGATATGTGTAAGAGCTCAATAATTGAGATAAGCGTGGGTGTCTTCCCTAACTGTTCTACAAGGTCATACTCAGGCTTGGTTAATGACAAAGCGGTATTTTTAGCTGGAGCACCTTGCAAAGTAAATTTACCTCGGCGAGTTGTAACATTACATTCAAAGGTAGGTTCAGAAGAAGATCCAATGCCTTTTAGGACAATCTTGGGTCTTTGGGCAGAAGTCTCAGGCGTTATGTCCTTGATGATAAAGGTAGAGACATAATTGTCCATCGAGATGTGATTGATAGTTGAATAATAGTTATAAGATGCTCTAGTATAGTTGGTTTGGTCATCTGTGGCTTTAGATTTTCCCTTGTCATGCTTTGGGAATGGTTCCTTAAACATCTCATGTTCTTGATTGGATGAGTGTCCTTCAATCTCAATGTCACCTCTATTAATGAGATCTTGTATGATGTTCTTCAGTCGATGACAATTTCCTGTCTTATGACCCTTACTCTTATGAAATTCACAATACTAATCATCATTCCACCAATTTGGTTTAACCTTTGGTTCATATGGAGGTAGATCTGGGATTGTTATTATCTTGTTTGCCACTAGCTTCTTGAAAACTGATTCTAGTGGTTCTACCAATGGAGTGTACTTCCTTTGTGATTTGGAAGTTGTTTGAGTATTCACTTGGTTATTTGTAGAACTTGATCCTGAAAAAATGATTTTGGGTCGCACTGTATTGGCATCAACAACACCATCATTAACTGTGTTCTTATTTTTGTTCCAAAATCTTGGCTTGTCTTTTCCTTTAAAGTCATCTTTGTTTTCTTTGAATATTTTGACGATGCCTAGTTCAATTAGGACCTTCTCCGTTGCTAAGCCTTTTTCAATGACGTCTTTGAAGGTGTATAAGCAAGCTTTTCTTCAAGTCATAACCAATGTCTTTGTTAACATTCTGGGTGAACATCTCTACCATTTTTTTTTGTGGAATTTCACAAGAGCATCTGCTAGCTATATTCCTCCATCTTTGTAAAAATGATGAAAAAGACTCTCCATCCTTTTGCTTAGTGTTGCACAAAGTAGTGACTGATATGTCTGTCTCTATGTTGTAGGAGAAATGTTGGATAAATGCCTCAGCTAAGTCACCCCATGACTTAAGTCCAGATGGAAGTTGGGAGAACCATTCCATAGCTTGATCTCCTAAGCTTTGTGGGAATAATCTCATCAAACATGTCTCCTTTGAAGCTACCTCAATGCAGGTTGTGAAAAAATGTCTTATGTGTGCCTAAGGATCTCCTTTTACTCTATACTTATCAAACTTAGGCATCACATAGTGTGTAGGAAATGGAGGCATTGGAATGATTTTGTCAAATGGATAGGGACATATGTCTCTCATTGTGTAAGTTGGCTTTGGTGTATCTATGTCCTCCATTTTCTTTTGTAAGTCCTTAATTTGTTGCTCCAAATTGTTCTTACGTGGAGATCGACTTCTTGGACCATACCCCATGCCTGAACCACCGGGTGGAGGAGGAGCATGTTGCATATATGGATGATATGATCATACACATGTTCATATGGAGGAGGTCTATAGTGATGTTGTGTATAAGGACCACTTGGTATAGAGTCATGTTGACGAATGGAATATTTGCTTTGTCCATGTATACCATACTCCATAGGAATGTCAGGAGTTTATTCTAGTGTGTTACCCCCAAATTTGACGTGGGGTTTCCTTGCGTCCAAATTTTGAGCATGCCTTTGAATATCCAATTGCTTTGGTGGTCGATCCTTAGCATTGGTATGTGATTGAGCATATTTTTCTGCATAAGAACTCCATAATGGTCTGTGAAGGTGAGTATCATATGCTTGACCATGTGTGTAAGGGACCTCTGGTTTTTGAAACAAAGATGATGGTGATTCAGGCACCATATGTGCTCCTCTAGTGTCTCTACTATTAGGCCTCCTTTGATCCATGTTGGAGTGATTTTGTTGCAAAGGTCGATTTTCCATTATTTGAGACATGTCGAAATCATCAGGGATTTTGGCTCCACTTTGTGCCATCACTTGTAGAAAGTATTGTCTATCTCTCCTCATTATTTCCTCAACAATTCGATTGAAATGGGGATTCATAATGGTGTCTTCCACTTCTATTGAATGTACGGAAAAGTTGTCCATATTATCATTGTGTGTATCATTGTTGTTTGTAGTGTCCATGTTCACAACATTTGGAATGTTTCTATAAGCATCCATGTCAGGTAATGTAGTATAATCAAAATTGAAAAAGATATCATTGTCATACTCATAGGAACTCATGTTTGTAGACTCTTGAGCCTCTTTAGTTTCTCTCCTAGATTTTTGGGAACGGGTTTCAACCATGAACTAGGTATTGACCAAGATGTGTGAGACTAGATGAAAATGGAAAGAGTATGGAAGACCAAGAGTTGGATGGAATGTAAATGAATCTGAAGTTTACTTGCAATGTCCAAAGTGTAAGACCAAGTATGTATGTAGTAGAGTAGGTGTGACTTCCAAAGAGATGATATTTTCTCTTGATGAGGTAAGTTGACCTTGACTCTAAGTAAGACCAAATGAGACCCAAAGGTGATAGACCTTGATGAGGGACCACTTAGCAAAATGTTGTTGTATGTAGTGTGTTGACAAAGTATGATGAGGACAAGCAAGTGACCTTTTGACTCAGGTTTAGACAAATGTGAATGTAATGTAAGGTGTAAAACAATGATGGACTTTGTGAGACCCAAAGAGAGGTTGAATGTTAGATGAAAATCTAGAGAAATAACGTAGGAAGCTCAAGAATTTTGAAACTGATTGCTCTTGTTTATTGGACTATAAATTTTCCCAATTTGTGAAGTTGTTTGTTGTGACCAAATCTGAAATTTTGACCATATTTCCGTGACAAGAGGACACAATGTTGATGAAGACTCAATGTTTGCAAGTGTCTAGACTCAAAATGACTCAAAGAAAAATGTGTTGTTTGATGTAAAAAAAATTTGCATACACTTGAAGACATAAAAGACACAATGTTTTGTTGTTTGGTCTTGAATGTTTGATTGTTCAAAATAAGTCAAGCACAATTCTTATGGCTGGCCAAGACAATAGTCATTGATCCCACATGGAGTTTCCCCTGAGGCTACGCTATTCAAAGCAGATACTTAGATGCTTGACCCCACTGGCTCCACCCTTGGCACTCACTTCTCGGGGCAGCCAAGCATTAGTCCCCACGAAAACTCCTCGTGGTGAACTTTGTATCTCTACTAAGAACCGTATGTGTGTGGGCCGCTACTAGAGGTCCGACCTCCTGCCCCAACAACTAGAAGGATTTTGGCTTCTAAAACAAAAAGGTGCTAGTAAGGGCATCCGCTTGTGTGGCCATACATGTGGCACTTTTAGCTCTATAAATAAAGAAGGCTCCTAGCCGGTAGGGGTTACGCCCTACAAATGATCAAATAAATTTGATCAAATAGGTATATGGGGAGACATAGTGTCGGTATGAACTAATCAGCACACATTATCCATAGTTTTCACCATGAATACAGTTATTTATAGTGGTTTGGAAGAAGATGGCTTTTCTTTTGCTACCACTTGGGTCGTTCTCTCCTCACTAGTAGTCCTAATGACCACACGGGGAGACAGGCCCTCTAAAGATGAAACAAAAAGAGCCTATTGTTCAAGACACAAAAGACAATGGTTCAATTTTAGTGCACCAATTGAAGTGTTTGCTAGTATATGAAAACAAGGCACACAATAAAGATCAAAAAACCTTGCCAAGGTCTTGCAACAAAGATCTTTTAGTAGTTTGGATTGTTTCAAATGATCACCCCTTCCTGCAAGCACACAAGTTAGGTAAATTTTAGATCCAAAAGACTTTGTGAAATAGGGGCCTTCAACAATACGTTTTGTTGACCAATTCAAAGATCTGATTCATAATAAAAAAAGACCACCTGTAAAATTTTAAGAGATTTCTAGAAATGTAAGAAAATCCAAAAAAATTGCTAATTTGCTCCAAAAATTAATTTTTAATGAAAAATCATAAAAAATTCATATAAAATGCAACATCAATCCAAAAAATCTGAAATTTTTAGTGGAGAGTTATGATGGTTTTCCAAACTTGCATAAAAAAATTCTACAACAAATCCAAGCAGTTTGTGAGATATCAGTAAAATAATGCAAAACCCTAATTTTCAAAGATCCGATTTTTGAGGAATTATTTTGCATCAAATTTAAAATCACAAAGAATATCTCTATGTATAATTGTAAGAGATTTCCAAAAATGTAAGAAAATCCAAAAAATTTGCTAATTTTCTCTCAAAATTAATTTTTTAATAAAAATCATAAAAAATTCATATAAAATGAAACATTGATCTAAAAAATCTGAAATTTTTACTGTACAATTCTAATAATTTTGCTAACCTATAAAAAAACATTGATGCAAAAATTAGTAGTTTGTGAGATCTGATCAAAATAAGGAAAAATCCTAATTTTGAAAGATCCAATTTTTAGGGAAATATTTTGCATCAAAATTAAAATCACAAAGAATAGATCCTGTGTATAATTATGAGAGATTTCCAAAAATGTAAGAAAATCTGAAAAATTCGCTCATTTGCTCTCAAAATTAATTTTTTATGAAAATTCATAAAAAATTCATAGAAAATTAAAATATGCTCCAATAGATTTGAATTTTTCTTTGCAAGCTCTTGATACTATCTTCAACCTGCAAAAAACATTTGGTGCAAAATTTCCAAACCGTTTGTGAGATATGATCAAATCTCTCCAAGATCTTGATTTTGTGTCCAAAACCCTAGCTGCACAAGGTTATTCTCCAAATTGTTTTATAAAACAACAATATAGGGTTAGAAAAATCTGTAAAAAACTAAAAATCTAACAAAAATCCATGTCCCACGGGGCGTGCCAAAATATTTATTATGAATGGCGAACCAATCTTGGGTAGATCAATAGCAAGCCATGATGGGAATGCGTAAAGTTTATTATGGATGAATAGGTTGTGAGTGTGTGCAAAAGTGAAAGATTGAAAGTGAATCCTGAAGGAGGGAGGAGCAATGTCTCTACACATAGCGCTGGTGACCCAGTTTTCACCATGGTACTTGCCCAGGGCGCCATCGAAGTGGTTTTCACCATTGGACGAAATGTTTTTCCGTTTTTACTTTTTTAAATTTTTTTGTGTCACAAGGCGCCTGTTTGCCAGGTTTTCACCAAGTAACGATTTTTTTATTTATTTTATGATTTTTTTTGTATTTTGAATTTTTTGATTTTTTAAATATTTTTTTGTATTTTTTGAAATAGGATACTCTGAAGAGCTATGTGTAAAACTTGCGAAGGTGCATGCTGTTGATAGGATCCTCCAAAGATTCACCCTCTGTGGTTGAGAGATGATATGCACCATATCCATAGACTATTGTAATGATGTAAGGACCAAGACAATTTGGTTCGGACTTGCCCTTCTTCTCTCTGTCTTGCTGATTTTTAGGATTTTCTTTGAGAACTAAGTCACCCACCTCAAATGTGTGAGGCTTTACCTTGTGATTGTAGCTACATTGTTCCTTGAGTGAATGATGTCTATCTCGAGTGATTGTCTTCCTTGATAAAGGAACTGAGATAGAATTACTAGTGTGTGGACTACACAGGCCCGTATGCGTGTCACCTGAAGAAGTTTGGGCATCCCTGATAACAAATTCCTTCAAGGAAGCTCCATTAAAGGTCCATGATGTATTGCCAGAAGGGAAAAGATGTGTGGAACAAGTAAATGAGTGATGAAGGCTTATGATTGTGAAAAGAAGTGAAAGTATCATGACATGATGGAGACTTAAGATCAAAAAGTGTGCTCTTTGACTTAAAATTTAAGACCTTTTGCCCCCAGTTATTTTGGTATTAGGGGAGATCAACTCTTGTTGTTTTTTCTTCATAGGATTTTTATCCTTGACTTTGATTTTTTCAAAGTCCAATAGCTTTTAATTTTGATTTGGATTCAAGGACTTTTCTTTATTTTTGACTTTTAGATTTTTCTTTTCATAACTTGATTTTTGATCCCCAATTAGTAAGGGCTTTTGTGATTCTTGTTGATCCAAGTCTGGAAGTGGAGTGGAAATGGAATGAGCAGATGATATGGTAAATCTATGTGAGTTCTCAAGAGGGCTGGTGATACGCTCAATAGATTCTTTGTTGGAACTACTCTTAGGACTATTGATATCAAGAGATGCTTGCACCACTAGAGGAGATTTGCATTCAGACTTAGTAGCCACAACACTAGGTGGTTCACACCCAATTCCTTGCAAATTGTTTATAGATTGTTCTCGTCAACTCAATCTCTTAGGAGATAGTGGGAGTTGATCAACATGAAAGATATACTCACCACATCCCATGTCTTTAATCTTGAATGTTTCTTTGAGCTCTGTTTGTTTGGATGTAGAAGCTTTCAAGGATTCTAGATCCACACATGCTGATGAAGGAATAGCCTCTCAATTGACTGGAATTGTTATTTCTGATCTAGGTCGCAGATTGTTGCAATATATGAATGGATTTGTGTCAGCTTTGATGGTCACTTCAACTCCATTGTGTGGGAACTTGATACATCAATGATATGTAGATGGGGCTGTGCTCATCTCATGAATCCATGGGCATCCCAACAATATGTTGTATGTGAGCTCTAGGTCTAGGACTTGAAAAACTACATCCTTTGTAACTGGCCCTACTCTGAGAGGTAAGTTGACTGTGCCTTTAAATGAACGCTCTTCATCATCATATGCCTTGATGGTAATTTTGTTTGTAGAATTCATATCTTTATCAGAATATCCCAATTGTTTAATAGTGCTCAATGTACAAATGTTTAGACCTTCTCCTCCATCTATCAGGACTCGTTTTATTCGATGTTTGTGTATGAAGGCTTCAATGTGTAAAGGTGTATTATGTGGCTGGCTTACGAAGGCATCATCAAATTCTGTGAATGAAAGGGAGTGTGGAATGGAAAGGTATCCCACCATGGCTTGAAACTAGTCCACGTTCAAATCAGTAGGAACAGCAGTGTCTCTTAAGATTTTGTCAAGAATAGCTTTATGTGCGGAGGATATGCGTAAGAGCTCAAGGATGGAGATAAGTGTGGGTGTCTTCCCTAACTGTTCTACAAGGTCATACTCAGGCTTAGTTGATGAGGAAGTGGTGATTTTAGTTGGAGCACCTTGCAAAGTGATTTTACCTCGACGAGTTGTAACATTACATTCAGAGGTAGGTTCGGAAGAAGATCCAGTGCCTTTTAGGACAATCTTGGGTCTTTGGGTAGAATTCTCAAGTGTTTTGTCCTTGATAATAATGGTAGAGACATAATTGTCCATTGAAATATGATTGATAGTTGAATCATAGTTATAGGATGCTCTGGTATAGTTGGTTTGGTCATCTATGGCTGTAGCTTTTCCCTTGTCATGTTTTGGGAATGGTTCCTTAAACATCTCATGTTCTTGATTTGATGAGTGTCCTTCAATCTCAATGTCACCTCTATCAATCAGATCTTGTATGATGTTCTTCAGATGATGGCAATTTCCTATCTTATGACCCTTGTTCTTATGAAATTTGCAATATTCATCATCATTCCACCAATTTGGTTTAACCTTTGGCTCATATGGAGGAAAATCTGGAATTGTGATTATCTTGTTTGCCACTAGCTTCTTGAAAACTGATTCTAGTGGCTCTCCCAATGGAATGTACTTCCTTCATGACTTGGAAGTTGTTTGAGTATTTACCTGATTGTTTGTAGAGCTTGATCCAGAAAAAATGATTTTAGGTCGTACTGTATTGGCATCCACAACACCATCATTAACTGTGTTCTTATTTTTATTCCAAAATCTTGGCTTGTCTTTTCCTTTAAATTCCTCTTTGTTTTCTTTGAATATTTTGATGACTTCTTGCTCAATTAGGACCTTTTATGTCAATAAGCCTTTTTCAATGACGTCCTTGAAGGTGGACAAACAAGCTTTCCTTAGATCATAGCCAATGTCTTTGTTAACATTTTGGGTGAACATTTCTACCATTTGTTTCTGTGGGATTTCACAAGAGTATTTGCTGGCTAGATTCCTCCATCTTTGTAAAAATGTTGAAAAAGACTCTCCATCTTTTTGCTTGGTGTTGCACAAAGTAGTGACTAATATGTTTGTCTCTATGTTGTAGGAGAAATGTTGGATAAATGCCTCTACTAAGTCACCCCATGACTTAATTCCAAGTGGGAGTTGGGAGAACCATTCCATAGCTTGATCACCTAAGCTTTGTGGGAATAATCTCATCAAATATGTCTCTTCTGCTACTACCTCAATGCAAGTTGTGAAAAATTGTCTTATGTGTGCCTTAGGATCCCCTTATCCTCTATACTTATCAAACTTAGGTGTCACAAAGTGTGTAGGAAATGGAGGCATTGGAATACTCTTTTCAAATGGATAAGGACATATGTCTCTCATTCTATATTTTTGCTTCGGTGTATTTATGTCCTCCATTTTCTTTTGTAAGTCCTTAATTTGTTGTTCCAAATTGTTCTTAGGTGGAGACTGACTTCTTGGACCATACCCCATGCCTGAACCACCGTGTGGAAGAGCATGTTGCATGTACGAATGAAATTGATCATACAAATGTTCATATGGAGGAGGTCTAAAATGATGCTACGCATATGGACCACTTGTTATAGAGTCATGTTGACGAACGACATATCTGCTTTGTCCATGTATACCATACTTTATAGGAATTTCATGAGTTTGTTCTAGTGTGTTGACCCCAAATTTGATGTGGGGTTTCCTTGTGTCCAAATTTGGATCATGCCTTTGGATATCCAATTGCTTTGGTGGTTGGTCCTTAGCATTAGCATGTGATTCAGTATATTTTTCTGCATAAGACTTCCATAATGGTTGTTGGGAAAAATGGTGTCTCAACCTTGCATTTATGCGAGGTTACTATTTATAGTAAGTTTTCATTTGAGCATGAAATGGTGTGAAACTCTCCCTAAAGCTTCTGGTTGGTTAGATAAGCATTTCAGTAAAGTTGCATCGCAAGGTCACAGCTAGTTTTGAAGATATTAAAGTTTTCGTCTTGGAGGGGTGCAATAAAATATTTAAACTTAATTTTGGGGACTTTAGAGGCTCCGAAATGCCCTAAAAAGTGGCCATAACCGGCAAAGCGGGTTACGAGGTGATAGAGCACTTCGCGAGCTTTCCGGTGCTTCAAACGGTTCATCAATCGGACACCCGGTTCTCAAGTTATGGCCTCCGGAAGTTTGTACTCCTGAAATAGGAAAAATAATTTGTATCGGATACATAAATGAGCTGTAAAAGGGAGCGACACGTGTTGATGTGTGCTTTAACATGTCATAGAAGGGAGATAAGGTCGGTTACACCTTATTGGGTGGTTTTAGCCCATGGTTTTGTAATACCGTTTGACGGTTTCTTGTATTGTATCTCCTATTTATGAGGTGTGTGAGATAGAGGTTGTGTGTAAGAGTCTTATGGCTATTGAGTTGCCTCTGAATCTCTGATTAGTGGTACTCCTACGAAGAGCTTGCTCTGCAAGTATGTTGTAATCTATTTTTGATTGCTGAATAAAATATTGAGCTGTTTTTGGAGGGTGGGGTTTTTCTCCCGAAAGGGTTTTCCCCACGTAAATCACTGTGTTGTGGTATGAATGCTATTATATCTATTTCTATTTTTTGTAACTGTTGTAACGATCTGAAAAAATTTTGTATTACCCTCCTCTCAAGGTTAGTGTAGGAAGTTGTTTTCGCTACTTAACTTCCTTACAAGTGGTATCAGAGCCTGATCACCTTTGGTTTCAATTGTGGGCAGTTGAGTTTTTTGAACTAATCCAGATTTGAGTGGGAGCTTGTGCAGAAGACACTTTTTTATCTTGTTGCAGGAATATTCAGATGGCGAGTTCGTCAGGGAGAATAGAGGTGGAGAAATTTAATGGAAGTAATTTTGAGATGTGGAAGCTGAAGATGGAAGATCTGCTAATAGATCGAGATCTTTGGGATGCTGTTGATGCGAATGTCCAAAGGCCCTCAGATCCTACTGCGGTAGCTCAGTATGATGTTATGGACCGAAAAGCCAAGGGTCTAATCAGACTGTGTCTGGCAGACTCTATTCTAATCAATGTCCATGAAGAGAACTCTGCAAAGAAGCTATGGACTAAGCTTGGTGAGATGTATCAAGTGAAATCTTTATTAAATCAAATTTTCTTAAGAAAGAAATTGTATTCCTTGAAGATGGAAGAGGGTGGATGAATTGCAGACCACCTGGAAGCATTCAATATGTTGGTGGCTCAATTAGTATCCATCGGTGTTAAGATGGACGAGGAGGAGAAATGTCAGATCTTGCTTTGTTCTTTGCCTGATTCATGGGATTCTCTTGTTATGGCTATCGGTAGTACTTCTGTTGTTTTGAAATCTGAAGACGTGGTGGGTGCCCTACTCAGTGAAGAGATGCGAAGGAAGGTATCCATCAGTTCAAAGGAAGCCCTAACCGTTCGTGGAAGACCTAAAGAGAAAGGCAAGAAGAATGAGAAGCGCGGCAAGTCCAAATCCAAAGGGAGATCGAAATCTCCTGGAAAGTCCAAAGTCATTTGCTGGAATTGCGGTAAACTGGGTCACATCCGTAAGGACTGCAAAGAAGAAAAGAAGAAGAAGAAAAAGAAAAGGTTCGATTCTGATTCTGAGTCTGACAAGGAAGATGGCGATGCCTTTATTGCGGCTTTGGCGACCCATGCAGGTAATGATGCCTGGCTAATTGACTCAGGTGCATCTTTTCATATGACTTCCAATAGAGATTGGTTTTCTGAATATGAAGGATTTAATGGAGGTAAGGTATACTTGGGTGATGATTCACATCTAGACATTGTTGGTCGAGGTAAAGTTAGAATCAGGTTTTCTGATGGTAGAATAAAAAGGATTAATGGTGTGCTGCATATCCCTGGATTAAAATGAAACCTGTTATCTGTGAGCAAACTGATAGATGCGGGTGTGCAGGTAGTCTTTTCTGAAGCAGGATGTAAGATGATTAAGGGTGCTATGGTAGTTGCTAGAGGTGTCAGGTTTGGCACTTTGTATAAGCTTGAAGCATACACTGTTGAGTGTAATAGCACTTCTATAAAAAGTAAATTTGCAGGTACTTCACTGGAAGATTTGAAGGTTTCACCTTCAGCAGATGGAAATGGTTTTTGGGTACCTAAGGGTGCTCTTTCGTCTGAAGCAAAGTTACCTGCAGAGAAGACTATGTTATGGCACCAAAGACTTGGCCACATTGGAGAAAAGGGTCTAAGGACCTTGAAAAATAAAAACCTTGTTGAAGGTTTGAATGACTGTAACCTTGACTTTGATTTCTGTGAGCATTGTATTTATGGAAAACAAAACCGCGTTCAGTTTTACTCGAGTTCTCATAAAACTTGTGGTGTTTTGGATCTTATCCATTCTGATGTGTTTGGTCTAGTAGATGTCTCTTCGATTGGAAAATCCACATATTATGTTTCATTTATTGATGATTTTAGTAGAAGGACATGGGTTTATTTTCTAAAGAGTAAATCTGAAGTTTTTAGTCGTTTTAAATAATTTAAAGCAATGGTTGAGTTGCAGACTGGAAAGAAAATAAAATGTTTGAGAACTGATAATGGCGGTGAGTTTTGCTCTAATGATTTTGATAGATTCTGTAAAGACTGTGGAATTAACAGGCAGAAGACAACTCCATATTCTCCACAGCAGATTGGAGTTGCAGAAAGAATGAACAGGACACTGATGGAGAAGGTTAGGAGTATGTTGAGTGGTGCTGGTCTCGAACAAAAGTTTTGGGCTAAAGCTGTTGCCACTACTTGCTACCTGATTAACAGGTCTCCTACATCAGCTCTTGTTGATAAAATGCCTATGGAAGCATGGTCTGGTCACAAGCCTTCATTGAGACATCTTAGAGTTTTTGGTTGCGAGGCATATGCACATGTGCCAAAGGAGAAGCGAACAAAGTTGGAGAACAAGGCTGTGAAATGTATCTTCATCGGGTATAGTTATGGTGTGAAAGGATACAAGCTTTGGGACCCTGTTGCACAAAAGGTAATTCACAGTAGAAGTGTTATTTTTAAAGAAATTAAGTCTCCTTCTATTACATTGCAGCCAGAACAGACTAAAAAAGAAGATGTGATTCAACTTCCTTCTACACCTGAAAGAGTTGAATCGAGACCCCTAGATAGGCAAGAATTTGAGGAGAGCTCGTCTAGCTCTGAATCTTCAGAAGAGGAGGAAGATCCTCCAACTCAGCTTGTTCGAAGGTCTACAAGACATAGACAACCACTTGAAAGGTATTCACCTGATGATTGGAGATGTATTTTTGCTCTGAATACTAGTGTGGATGAACCGAAATCTGTAGAAGAGGCATTAGGTATGAATGATGCAGAATCCTAGAAGATTGCTATGGAGAAAGAAATGGCAGCTTTGAAAAAGAATGATACATGGGATCTTGTACCATTGCCTGAAGGATGAAAACCTGTTGGTTGTAAATGGGTGTTCAAGAAAAAGATTGGTTCAGATGGAAGCATTGAGAAGTATAAAGCAAGGTTAGTTGCAAAAGGCTACTCTCAGGTTGAGGGTGTTGATTACGGTGAGATATTTTCTCTTGTTGCAAAAATGACGTCCATTAGATTTTTGCTTTCTATTGCTACTGCTTATGATTTAGAGGTTGAGCAAATGGATGTGCAAACTGCTTTCCTTCATGGTGATTTGGAGGAAGATATTTATATGACACAGCCGGAGCACTATGTGGTGAAAGGCAAAAGTAATTTGGTCTGTAAATTGAAGAAATCTTTGTATGGCCTCAAACAAAGTCCTAGGATGTGGTACCAGAAATTTGATACATATGTGTTGAGTTTGGGATTTGAACGTTCTAAATCAGATCATTGTGTTTATTATAAATCTTATGGTGATCATTTCTTATTCATTGCATTGTATGTTGATGATATGTTGTTCATTGGTAAAGGGAAAGGTATGATTTCAGAACTGAAGTCTCAGCTCACTGCTAAATTTGAAATGAAAGATCTTGGTGCAGCAAAGCACATTCTTGGGATGGAAATTAGAAGAGATAGGGTGAACAGAAAGCTATGGCTAGGCCAGAGTAAGTATGTGAATTCAGTGTTACAGAGGTTCAACATGCAGAATTGTAGACCATTGAGTGTTCCTTTTACAGTTGGAACGAAACTATCTGTTTCAGATTGTCCTACATCCCCATTGGAGATGGAAGACATGAGCAGAGTGCCTTACCAGAGTGCGGTTGGAAGCTTGATGTATGCTATGGTCTGTACTAGACCAGATATTGCCCAAGCAGTGGGAGTACTTTCTAGATATATGTCTAATCCTGGTAGAGTTCATTGGGATGCAGTCAAAAGAGTCTTTAGATATTTGAAGGGTACTTCAAAGTATTCTTTGTGTTATCATGGTAATTCAGTTGGAGACATGACTTCCCTTGATATCCATGGTTATGTGGATTCAGATTGGGCAGGTGATATTGATAGTAGAAGATCCACCAGTGCTTATGTGTTTACTTTGTTTGGTGGTGCAATTAGTTGGATGAGTAAGCGACAAGCTGTGGTTGCTTTATCCACTACTGAAGCAGAGTATATGGCAGCTACTCATGCTTATAAAGAGGCCATTTGGCTTAAGAGACTGTGTTCAGATATTGGAATAAAACAAGGTACAGTGACAGTTTACTGTGATAGTCAGAGTGCAATTAGCCTAGCTAAGAACCCGACATTTCATGCCCGGACCAAACATATTGATGTTCAGTATCATTTTGTTAGAGATATGGTCGAAGATGGTAGGGTGAAGTTGGTTAAGGTGGAAACTTTGATGAATGTTGCAGATACTTTAACTAAGGCTGTGAGCATAGAGAAGTTCAGATGGTGTTCAGAGTCTATGGGCCTTATGGCCCCTAGCAATTGATTCATTGTGTTGACATTCCCTTCTGCTCTTGCAAGGTGTTCGACAAGTGGGAGATTTGTTGGGAAAAATGGTGTCTCAACCTTGCATTTATGTGAGGTTACTATTTATAGTAAGTTTTCATTTGAGCATGAAATGGTGCGAAACTCTCCCTAAAGCTTCTGGTTGGGTAGATAAGCATTCCGGTAAAGTTGCGTCGCAAGGTCACAGCTAGTTTTGAAGATATTAAAGTTTTCGTCTTGGAGGGGTGCAATAAAATATTTAAACTTAATTTTGGGGACTTTAGAGGCTCTGAAACACCTTGAAAAGTGGCCGTAACCAGTGAAGCGGGTTATGAGGTGATAGAGCACTTCGCGAGCTTTCCGGCGCTTTAAACGGTTCGTCAATCGGACACCCAGTTCTCAAGTTATAGCCTCCGAAAGTTTGTACTCCTGAAATAGGAAAAATAATTTGTATCAGATACATAAATGAGCTGTAAAAGGGAGCGACATGTGTTGATGTGTTCTTTAACATGTCATAGAAGGGAGATAAGGTCGGCTACACCTTATTGGGTGGTTTTAGCCCATGGTTTTGTAATACTGTTTGACAGTTTCTTGTATTGTATCTCCTATTTATGAGGTGTGTGAGATAGAGGTTGTGTGTAAGAGTCTTATGGCTATTGAGTTGCCTCTGAATCTCTTATTAGTGGTACTCCTGCGAAGAGCTTGCTCTGCAAGTATGTTGTAATCTATTTTTGATTGCTGAATAAAATATTGAGCTACTTTTGGAGGGTGGGGTTTTTCTCCCGAAAGGGTTTTCCCCACGTAAATCACTGTGTTGTGGTATGAATGCTATTATATCTATTTCTATTTTCTATAACTGTTGTAATGATCTGAAAAAGTTTTGTATTACCCTCCTCTCAAGGTTAGTGTAGGAAGTTGTTTTCGCTACTTAACTTCCTTACAATGGTCTGCGAAGATGAGTATCATATGCTTGTCCATGTGTATGTGGGACCTCTGGTTTTTTAAAGAAAGATGATGGTGATTCAGGCACAAGATGTGGTCCTCTATTACCTCCACTATTAGGCCTCCTTTGATCAATGTTGAGGTGAGGTTGTTGCAAAGGTTGATTTTCCATTATTTGAGACATGTCAAAGTCATGAGGAATCTTGGCTCCACTTTGTGCCATCATTTGTAAGAAATATTCTCTAACCCTCCTCATTATTTCCTCAACCAATTGATTGAAGCGGGGATCCATAAAGGAGT
Organism: Cryptomeria japonica; assembly: GCF_030272615.1. Lineage (NCBI taxonomy): Eukaryota > Viridiplantae > Streptophyta > Pinopsida > Cupressales > Cupressaceae > Cryptomeria > Cryptomeria japonica. The sequence continues at coordinate 354,869,232 of NC_081411.1, read as the reverse complement.
CTTCCACTTCTGCTGAATGTATTGAAATTTTGTCCATATTGTCATTGTGTGTATCATTGTTGTTTGTAAGGTCCATGTGCTCAACACTTGGAATGTTTCTATAAGCATCCATGTCAGGTAATGTAGTATGATCAGAATTGAAAAAGATGTCATTGTCATACTCATAGGAACTCATGTTTTCGGACTCTTGAGCTTCTTTAGTTTCTCTCCTAGATTTTTGGGAATGGGTTTCAACCATGAACTAGGTCTTGACCAAGATGCGTGAGACTGGATGAAAATGGAAAGAATATGGAAGACCAAGAGTTGGATGGAATGTAAATGAATCTGAGGTTTACTTGCAATGTCCAAAGTGTAAGATCAAGTATGTATGTAGTAGAGTAGGTGTGGCTTCCAAAGAGATGATAGTGTCCCTTGATGAGGTAAGTTGACCTTGACTCTAAGTAAGACCAAATGAGACCCAAAGGTGATAGACCTTGATGAGGGACCACTTAGCAAAATGTTGTTGTATGTAGTGTGTTGACAAAGTATGATGAGGACAAGCAAGTGACTTTTTAACTCAAGTTTAGACAAATGTGAATGTAATGTAAGGTGTAAAGAAATGATGGACTTTGTGAGACCCAAAGACAGGTTGAATTCTAGATGAAAACTTGAAGAGATAGCTTAGGAAGCTCAAGAATTCTGAAACTAATTGCTCTTGTTTGTTGGACTGTAAATTTTTCCAATTTGTGAAGTTGTTGTAACCAAATCTGAATTTTTTGACTATTTTTCGTGACAAGAGGACACAATGATGATGAAGACTCAATGTTTGCAAGTGTTTAAACTCAAAAATGACTCAAAGAAAAGTGTGTTGTTTGATGTAAAATTTGTTTTGCATACACTTGAAGACACAAAAGAAACAATGTTTTAATGTTTGGTCTTGAATGTTTGATAGTTCAAAATAAGACAAGCATAATTCTTATGGTTGGCGAGGACAATAGTTGTTGATCCCACATAGAGTTTCCCCCGAGGCTACGCTATTCAAAGTGGATACTTAGATGCTTGACCCCACTGGCTCCACCCTCGGCACTCACTTCTCAGGGTAGCCAAGCATCAGTCCCCATGAAAACTCCCCGTGGAAAACTTTGTATCTCTACTAAGAATCGTATGTGTGTGGGTTGCCCCAGAAGTCCAACCTCCTGCCCCAACAACTAGAAGGATTTTGGCTTCTAAAATAAAGAGGTGCTAGTAAGGGCATCTACTCATGTGGCCATACATGCGACACTTTCAACTCTATAAATACAGAAGGCTCCCAGCTGGTAGGGGTTACGCCCTACAAATGATCAAATAAATTTGATCAAACGGGTTTATGGGGAGACATAGTGTCGGTATGAACTAATCAACACACGTTATCCATAGTTTTCACCATGAATATAGTTGTTTATATTGGTTCGGAAGAGGTGGGTTTTCCTTGCTACCACTTGGGTTGTTCTCTCCTCAGTAGTAGTCCTAATGACCACATGGGGAGATATGCCCTCTAAAGATTAAACAAAAAGAGCCAATTGCCCAAGACATAAAGGACACTAGTTCAATTTTAGTGCACCAATTGAAGTGTTTGATAATCTATGAAAATAAGGCACACACAATAAAGATCAAAAGAAAATCCTTGTCAAGGTCCTGCAACAAAGATTTTTTAGTAGTTTGGATTGTTTCAAATAATCACCCCTTCCTGCAAGCACACAAGTTAAGTAAATTTTAGATCCAAAAGACTTTGTGAAATAAGGGCCTTCAACAATGTGTTTTGTTGACCAATTCAAATATCTGATTCATCATAAAAAAAAAGAGCACCTGTAAAATTTCAAGAGATTTCCAGAAATGTAAGAAAATCCAAAAAATTTGATAATTTGCTCCAAAAATTAATTTTTTATAAAAAATCATAAAAAAATTCATATAAAATGAAAAATCAAACCAAAAAATCTGAAATTTTTACTAGAGAGTCTTGATAGTCTTCCAAACCTGCATAAAAACATCTCTGCAACAAATCCAAGCAGTTTGTGAGATATGAGTAAAATAATGCAAAACCCTAATTTTCAAAGATCCGATTTTTGAGGAATGATTTTTGCATCAAATTTAAAATCACAAAGAAAAGATCCTATGTATAATTCTGAGATATTTCCCAAAATGTAAGAAAATCTGAAAAATTCGATAATTTTCTCTCAAAATTTTTTTTTTTTTTTAAATCATAAAAAATTCATATAAAATGAACCTTTGATCCAAAAAATCTTAAATTTTTACTGAACACTTTGAATAAATTTCTTGACCTGAAAAAAAAAATTGATTCCAAAATTCGAAGTTGTTTGTGAGATCTAATCAAAATAAGGAAAAACCCTAATTTTTAAAGATCCGATTTTTAGGGAAATATTTTGCATCAAAATTAAAATCACAAAGAGTAGATCATGTGTATAATTATGAGATATTTCTTAAAATGTAAGAAAATCTAAAAAAATTTATCATTTTCTCTCAAAATTAATTTTTTATGAAAATTCATACAAAATTCATAGAAAATTAAAATATTCTCCAATAGATCTGAATCTTTTTTTAAGAGCTCTTGATACTGTCTTCAACCTACGAAAAACAATTAGTGCAAAATTTCCAAGCCGTTTGTGAGATATGATCAAATCTCTCCAAGATCTTGATTTTGTGTCCAAAACCCTAGCTACACAAGGTTATTCTCCAAATTGTTTTACAAAACAGCAATATAGGGTTAGAAAAATCTGCAAAAAAACACATATCTAACAAAAATCCATGCCCCACGGTAGGCGCCAAAATGTGTTATGGTGAAAGTGGAAACAACAATATTGAAAAGCTAAATGAATTCAACCACAAAACCCTAGCCTAACAACAACAAAGATCCACCATAACATATGAAGATTACCTAAGACATTGCAAATCAAATGAAATCACAAAGATTATACCATCACATGTCCAATAGGGTTTGGATCTCCATTCTTCCTATCTCCATTGATCTTGCTTGATATATTTGCTCTCAAATTTTATGTGTGCACAAGAGCTCAACAAAGAACGGAAATGTGGTTGCAAGTAGGATCGCATATGAAATTTCAAAAACATAGTGTAGTAGAGTAATCATTGGGGTTGAATGCATAGTGAGAGTTTGCTAATGAAGGAAGTATCTCCTTATATAGAAGATACTATATGAAATGGAGGCATAAGATTGAGAGGTGTAAAAGAGGTCGGCTATGATTAAAGGGTAGGTAGAGAAAATAAGAAAATAATAAGAGGGTAGGTAGTGTATGAATTAAGAGGTGAAAGACATGTGTCATAGGTAGAAAAGGTTAATGAATTAATTAAATAAATAAAGATTTATTTAATTAATAGAGGAAGTGGGATCAATTAAATAAATAAAATATTTATTTAATTTAGGAAAAGGATAATTTAAATAAATAAATGTATTTATTTAAATGAGAAATAAGGCTAGAAGAGGATAAATGAATTAATTAAATGAATAAAGATTTATTTAATTAATAGAAGAATTAGGCTAAATTAATTAAATAAATAAAGATATTTATTTAATTAGACATGACAATTTTAGGTGTCTACAACTATAATAGACCTTGCCTTTGCATCAATTAGGTTAAACATTTTTAGACCTTGCCTTTGCATCAATTAGGTTAAACTTTTTACTTGTTTCTAAGTTCATTTACCTTTTGTAAATTACCTTGACTTTTTTTATTAATGTTTCTTACATATTTTGTTTGATTTATATATTGTATCAACTCTTGTTATGAGGGTTGTTTGTGGATGTTTCAATCCCTCCCAGTTCCCTATTAAGTTATGATCTCATATATGTCTTGGGGATTGATTAAAGATAGGAACCTATGTATGCTTTGGGTTGCTTCATTGATGTCTTGTGTAGTCATAGGTAGGGAAAATATTAATTCAATCTTGGTGTTGTAAGGAAGTTAAGTAGCAGAACAACTTCCTACACTAAACTTGAGAGGAGAGTATTACAAAAAATTTTACAGATCGTCACAACAGTTACAAAAAATAGAAATAGATATTATAACATTCAAACCATAACACAATGATTTATGTGGGGAAAACCCTTTCGGGAGAAAAACCCCACACTCCAAAAGCCACCCAACACGTTATTCAGCAATCAAAATAGATTATAATATGCTTGCAGGGAAAGCTCTTCACAGGAGTACCACTAATCAGAGATTCAGAGGTATCTCAATAGCCATAAGACTCTTAAAAATAACCTCTATCTCACACACCTCATATATAGGAGATACAATACAAGAAACCGTCAAACAATATTACAAAACCATGAGCTAAAACCATCCAATAAGGTGTAGCTAGCCATATCTCCCTTCTGGATGCCCTATGACATGTTACAACACACATAAACATGTGTCCCTCCCTTTTACAGCTCATTTATGTGTCTGATGTATTTTATATTTCCTATTTCAAGATTACAAACTTCTGTAGGCCATAACTTGAGAACCGTGTCTGATTGGCGAACCGTTTGAAGTACTGGAAACCTCACAAAGTGCTCTATTACCTCGTAAATGCCTACATCATTTACGCCCTATTTTTAGGGTGTTTCGAGGCCTCTAAAGTCCTCAAAATCAAATTTAAACCTTTCACTAGACCCCTCCAAAATGAAAAATTAAATATCTTCAAAACTAGCTGTGATCTTGCAACGTAACTTTACCAAAATGCTTATCTAGCCAACTAGAAGCTTCAGGGAGAATTTTGGACCATTTCGTGCTCAAATGAAAACTTTGTATAAATAGTAACCTCATATAAATGCAAGGCTGAGACACCATTTTCCCAAAAAATTTCCCACTTGTCGAACACCTTGCATGAGCAAAGGGAGCATCAACACAATGAATCAATTTCTAGGGGCCATGAGGCCCATAGACTTAGAGCACCATCTGAACTTCTTTGTGCTCACACCCTTAGTTAAAGAATCTACAATATTCATCAAAGTTTCTACCTTAACCAGCTTCACCCTGCCATCTTCGACCATATCTCTGATAAAATGATACTGAACATCAATGTGCTTGGTCCAGACATGAAATGTTAGGTTCTTAGCTAGGCAGATCGCACTTTGATTGTCACAATAAACCGTCACGGGTCTTTATTTTATTCCAATGTCTTAACATAGTCTATTAAGCCAAATGGCCTCTTTATAAGAATGAGTAACTTCCATATACAATGCTTTAGTAGTGGACAAAGCAACCACAGCCTATCGCTTACTCATAATTGCACCACCAAATAAAGTAAACACATAAGAATTGGTGGATCTTTTGCTATCAATATCACTTGCCCATTCTAAATCCACATAACCATGAATATCAAAGGGGATCATGTCTCCAAATGAATTACCATGATAACACAAAGAATACTCTGAGATACTCTTCAAATATTTGAAGACTTTTTTGATTGCATCCCAACGAACTCTACTAGGATTAGACATATATCTGGACAAAACTCCTAGTACTTAGGCAATGTCTGGTCTAGTATAGACCATAGCATACATCAAACTTCCAATTGTACTTTGGTAAGACACTCTGATCATGTCTTCCATCTCTAATGGGGATGTAAGACAATTTGCAGCAGATAATTTCATTCCAACTGTAAAAGGAACACACTATGGTCTAAAATCATGTATGTTGAACCTCTGTAATACTGAATTCACATACTTACTCTGCCCTAGCCATAGATTTTTGTTCACTCTATCTCTTCTAATTTCCATCCCAAGAATGTGTTTTGCAACAACAAGATCTTTCATTTCAAATTTAGCAGCAAGCTTAGACTTTAGTTCTAAAATCATACCTTTCCCTTTACCAATGAATAACATATCATCAACATACAATACAATGTATAAGGAATGATCACTATCAGTTTAATAATAAACATAGTGATCTAATTTAGAATGCTCAAATCCCAAACTCAACACATATGTATCAAATTTCTGGTACCACATCTTAGGACACTGTTTCAGGCCATACAAAGATTTCTTTAATTTACAGACCAAATTAATTTTACCTTTCACCACATAGTTCTTTGGTTGTGTCATATAAATATCCTCCTCCAAATCACCATGAATGAACGCAGTTTTCACATCCATTTTCTCAACATTTAAATCAAAAGAAGCAACAATAGAAAGAAAAAACCTAATGGATGTCAATTTGGTAATAGGAGAAAATATATCACCATAATCAACACCCTCAACCTTATAGTAGCCTTTTGCAACCAAACTTGCTTTATACTTTTCAATGCTTCCATCTGAACCGATATTTTTCTTGAACACCCATTTTCAAATAACAGGCTTTCGTCCTTCAAGAAATGGTACAAGATCCCATGTATCTTTCTTTTTCAAAGTTGTCATTTCTTCTTCCATAGCAATCTTCCAGGATTCTGCATCATTCATACCTAATGCCTTTTCTATAGATTTTGGTTCATCTAGATTAGTATTCAAAGCAAAAATACATCTCCAATCATTAGGTGAGTACCTTTCAGGTGGTTTTCTATGTCTTGTATACCTTCCAACAAGTTGAGTTGGAGGTTCTTCCTCTTCTTTTGAAGATTCAAAGCTAGACGAGCTCTCCTCAACTTCTTGTCTATCTAGGTGTCTCGATTCTATTCTTTCAGCTGTAGAAGGAAATTGAATCATATCTTCTTTTTTAGTCTATTTTGATTGCAATGTAGCAGAAGGAGACTTAATTTCTCTAAAAATAACACTTCTATGAATTACCTTTTGTGCAATAGGGTCTCAAAGCTTGTATCCTTTCACACCATGACTATACCCGATGAAGATACATTTCACATCCTTGTTCTCCAACTTTTTCTGCTTCTCCTTTGGAACATGTGCATATGGCTCACAACCAAAAACTCTAAGTTGTCTCAATGAAGGCTTGTGAACTGACCACACTTTGATAGGTGTTTTATCAACAAGAGCTGATGTAAGAGACCTGTTAATCAAGTAGCAAGCAGTGGCAACAACTTCAGCCCAAAACTTTTATTCTAGACTAGCACCACTCAGCATACTCCTACCCTTCTCCATCAGTGTCCTATTCATTATGAATACGTAGTTGTCTTTTGTCTTTTAATGCCACAATCTTTGTAGAATCTATCATAATCATTAGAGAAAAATTCACTACCATTATAAGTCCTCAAAATTTTAATTTTATTTCCAGTTTGCAACTCAACCATTGCTTTAAATTCTTTAAATCGACTAAAAAATTCAGATTTACTCTTTAGAAAATATACCCATGTCCTTCTACTAAAATGAAACATAATATGTGGATTTTCCAATCGAAGGAACATCTATAGGACCAAACACATCATAATGAATAAGATCCAAAACACCACAAGTTTTATGAGAACTCGAGTAAAACTGAACGCGGTTTTATTTTTCATAAATGCAATGCTCACAAAAATCAAAGTCAAGATTACAATCATTCAAACCTTTAATAAGGTTTTTATTTTTCAAGTTCCTTAGACCCTTTCTCCAATGTAGCCAAGCCTCTAGTGCCATAACAAAGTGTTCAACTTGACACCTCTAGCAATTACCATAGCACCCTTAATCATCTTACATCCTGCTTCAGAAAATACTACCTGCACATCCGCATCTATCAGTTTGCTCACACATAAAAAAAATCATTTTAAACTAGGGATATGCAGGACACCATTAATCCTTTTTATTCTACTATGAGGAAACCTCATTTTAACTTTACCTCAACCAACAATGTCTAAATGTGAATCATCACCCAAGTACACCTTACCTCCATTAAATTCTTCATATTTAGAAAACCAATCTCTATTGGCAGTCATATGAAAAGATGCACCTGAGTCAATTAACCAGGTATCATTACCTGCATGAGTTGCCAAAGCCGCAATGAATGCATCGCCATCTTGCTTCTTGAACTCTGAATTGAACTCTGAATCAGAATCAATCTTCTTCTTTTCTTCTTTGCAGTCTTTATAGATGTGACCTGGTTTACCACAATTCTAGCAAATAACTTTGGACTCTCCTATAGATTTCAATCTCCGTTTCGATTTGGACTTCTCCAGCTTCTCATTCTTCTTGCCTTTCTCCTTAGGTCTTCCACGAACAATTAGGGCTTCCTTCGAAATGTCGGATACCTTCTTTCGCATCTCTTCACCAAGTAGGGAACCCACCACATCTTTAGACTTCAAAACAATAGAAGTACTACCAATAGCCATAACAAGAGAATCTCACGAATCAGGCAAAGAACAAAGCAAGATCTGGCATTTTCCCTCTTCATTCATATTTGTAGACACCCAAAATTGTCCAGTCTAATTAAATAAATATTTTATTTATTTAATTATCTAAGCTTAATTCTTCTATTAATTAAATAAATCTTTATTTATTTAATTAATTCATTTATCCTCTTCTAGCCTTATTTCTCATTTAAATAAATACATTTATTTATTTAAATTATCCTTTTTCCTAAATTAAATAAATATTTTATTTATTTAATTGATCCCACTTCTTCTATTAATTAAATAAATCTTTATTTATCTAATTAATTCGTTAGCCTTTTCTACCTATGACACATGTCATTCATCTCTTAATTCATACACTACCTACCCCTTTCATTATTTTATTATTTCTTTTACCTACCCTCTAATCATAGCCGACCTCCTTTTACACCTTTCAATCTTATCCCTCCATTTCATATAGTGTCTTCTATATAAGGAGATGCTTCCTTCATTATCAAACCCTAATGACTGAGCCTAAGGAATCAACTTATGCAATTGACTACACTACGATCCTACTTGCAACCACATTCCGTTCTTTGTTGAGCTCTTGTGCACACATAAAATCTGAGAGCAAATATATCAAGCAAAATCAATGGAGATAGGAAGAATGGAGATTCAAACCCTATTGGACATGTGATGGTATAATCTTTGTGATTTTATTTGATTTGCATTGCCTTAGGTAATCTTCATATGTTATGGTGGATCTTTGTTGTTGTTAGGCTAGGGTTTTTGTGGTTGAATTCATTTAGCCTTTCAATATTGTTATTATTGTATCCATTTTCACCATATACATTTTGGCACGGCCGGTGGGACTCTTGTCCCTTTTGCATTTAACTTCTGTGTTGCAGATTTTGTATTTTGAAGTTGCAGATCCGACGTTTTCGGTAGTATTTTGATTTTTCCGCGTCTGCGTACTTTCGCATCGCGTTTTTGATTTTCTAGCGCGTCTATGACCTCTGGAATCACGTCTGTGTTATTGGCAATATTTTATTTTGCAGGTTCCAGGAAAGCGCATCTGTGTTGTAAAGCCGCGTCTGCGATATTTTAATACGCGTCTGTGTCCAGGAAGCACGTCTGACTTCTGTTGTCGCGTCTGTGTCGCACAAAACCGTGTCTGTGTCACCCAGACGCATCTGTGTTGAGGGTAATCACGTCTGTGTTTACCAGTTTCAAATTTTGGATTTTTATTGATTTAGTTTTTGGATTTTGCATTTAGGGTTTTAGATCTGGTTTATTTTGAGCTAACATTTTCAGATCTAGCTAACAAAATTGGTGCAGCTTGTCTTGAAGGCTAAATCGTTTGGTTGAAGGCCCCTATTTTCACAAAGTCTTTTAGGTTTAAAATTTACCTAACTTGTGTGCTTGCAGGAAGGGGTGATTATTTGAAACAATCCAAACTACTAACAACTCTTTGTTGCAGGTCCTTGGCAAGGGTTTTTGGATTTTTATTGTGTGCCTTGTTTTCATAGACTAGAAAACACTTCAATTGGTGCACTAAAATTGAATCATTATCTTTTGTGTCTTGAGCAATAGGCTCTTTTTGTTTAATCTTTAGAGGGTCTGTCTTCCCGTGTGGTCATTAGGACTATTAGTGAGAAGAGAACAACCCAAGTGGTAGCAAAAGAAAAACCATCTTCTTCCAAACCACTATAAATAATTGTATTTATGGTGAAAACTATGAATAACGTGTGCTGATTAGTTCATACCGACACTATGTCTCCCCATAAACCCGTTTGATCAAATTTATTTGATTAGTTGTAGGGCGTAACCCCTACCGGCTGGGAGCCTTCTATATTTACAGAGCTGAAAGTGTCGCATGTATGGCCACACGAGCGGATGCCCTTACTAGCACCTTTTTGTTTTAGAAGACCAAATCTTCCTAGTTGTTGGGGCAGGAGGTCGGACCTCTGGTAGCGGCCCACACACATACGGTTCTTAGTAGAGATACAAAGTTTGCTATCAGGAGTTTTCGTGGCGACTGATGCTTGGCTGACCCGAGAAGTGAGTGTCGAGGGTGGAGCTAGTGAGGTCAAGCATCTAAGTATCTGCTCTAAATAGCATAGCTTTGGGGGTAAAACCCCATGTGGGATCAACAACTATTGTCTTGGCCAGCCATAAGAATTGTGCTTGACTTATTTTAAACATTCAAAACATTCAAGACCAAACAACAAAACATTGTGTCTTTTGTGTCTTCAAGTGTATGCAAAACATTTTTACATCAAACAACACACTTTTCTTGGAGTCATTTTGAGTCTAAACACTTGCAAACATTGAGTCCTCATCAACATTGTGTCCTCTTGTCATGAAAAATAGTCAAACAGTCAAATTTGGTCACAGCAAAATGACTTCACAGATTGGAAAAAATTGCACAAATTTTACAGAAACGCATCTATGTCTGACATAATAGCGTCTGTATTGTATAACCGTGTTTGTGAAGGGCAGAATCATGTCTATGTTCCAATAGTCAATATTACATTTGGCCAAAAAAAAAATTCAGAAGCGCGTCTATGTCGGGAAACTACGTCTGTGAAGTATACAGATGCTTCTGTGTTCAGAATTGAAAAACTGTTACAGTCCAACAATCAAACACAGTCAATTTCAGAATTCTTAAGCTTCCTAGGTCATTTCTCCAGGGTTCATCTAGAATTCAACCTATCTTTGGGTCTCACAAAATCCATCATTGCTTCACATCTCACTTTACAGTCACACTTGTCTAAACTTGAGTCAAAAGGTCACTTGCTTGTCCTCATCATACTTTGTCAACACACTACATAAAACAACACTTTGCTAAGTGGTCCCTCATTAAGGTTTCTTACCTTTGGGTCTCATTTGGTCTTACTTAGAGTCAAGGTCAACTTACCTCATCAAGAGAAACTATCCTCTCTTTGGAAGTCACACCTACTCTACTACATACATACTTGGTCTTACACTTTGGACATTGCAAGTACACTTCAGATTCATTTACATTTCATTCAACTCTTAGTCTTCCATACTCTTTCCATTTTCATCTAGTCTCACACATCTTGGTCAATACCTAGTTCATGGTTGAAACCTGTCTTCAAAAATCTAGGAGAGAAACTAAAGAGGCTCAAGAGTCCGCAAACATGAGTTCTTATGAGTATGACAATGAGATCTTTTTCAATTCTGATCATACTACATTACCTGACATGGATGCCTATAAAAACATTCCAAATGTTGAGAACATGGACACTATAAACAACAATGCTACGCATAATGACAATATCGACAACTTTTCAATACATTCAGCAGATGTGGAAGAATCCATTATGAATCCCCATTTCAATCGATTGGTTGAGGAAATAATGAGGAGGGATAGACAATACTTTTTACAAATGATGGCACAAAGTGGAGCCAAGATACCTCATGATTTTGATATGTCTCAAATAATGGAAAATCAACCTTTGCAACAACCTCACTCCGATATGGATCAAAGGAGACCTAATAGTGGAGGAAATAGAGGACCATATATGGTACCTGAATCACCATCAGCTTTGCTTCAAAAACCAGAGGTCCCACATACACATGGTCAAACATATGATACTCACCTTCGTAGACCATTATGGAAGTCTTATGGAGAAAAATATGCTCAATCACATATCAATGCTAAGGATCAACCACCAAAGCAATGGGATATTCAAAGGCATGCTCAAAATTTGGACACAAGGAAACCCCATGTCAAATTTGGGGGCAATACAATAGAACATGGCATGCCTGTAGAGTATGGTATACATGCGCAAAATAGATATGGTGTTCCTCAACATGAGTCTATACCAAGTGGTTCATATATGCAGCATCATTACAGACCTCCTCCATATGAACATGTGTATGATCAATATCATCCATATATGCAACATGCTCCTCCTCCAATGGGTACCTCAAACATAGGATATGGTCCAAGAAGTAAATCTCCACCTAAGAGCAGTTTGGAACAACAAATCAAGGATTTACAAAAGAAAATGGAGGACATAAATACACCAAAGCCAACATACACAATGAGAGACATATGTCCTTATCCATTTGACAAGAGCATTCCAATGCCTCCTTTTCCTACACATTTTGTGATGCCTAAGTTTGATAAGTACAGAGGAAAAGGGGATCCTAAGGCACACATAAGACAATTTTTCACAGCTTGCATTGAGGTAGCAGCAGAAGAGACATATTTGATGAGATTATTCCCACAAAGCTTAGGTGATCAAGCTATGGAATGGTTCTCCCAACTTCCACCTGGTATTAAGTCATGGGTGATCTAGTAGAGGCATTTATTCAACATTTCTCCTACAACATAAAGACAGACATATCAGTCACTACTTTGTGCAACACCAAACAAAAAGATGGAGAGTCTTTTGCATCATTTTTACGAAGATGGAGGAATCTAGCCAGCAGATGCTCTTGTGAAATTCCACAAAAACAAATGGTAGAAATGTTCACCCAAAATGTTAACAAAGACATTGGCTATGATCTAAGGAAAGCTTGTTTGTCCACCTTCAAAGACGTTATTGAAAAAGGCTTAGCAACAGAAAAGGTCTTAATTGAACAAGGAGTCAATAAGATATTCAAGGAAAACAAAGATGACTTCAAAGGAAAAGACAAGCCAAGATTTTGGAATAAAAACAAGAACACAGTCAATGATGGTGTTGTTGATGCCAACAAAGTGCGACCCAAATTCATCTTTTCAGGATCAAGTTCTACAAACAATCAAGTGAATACTCAAACAACTTCCAGATCATGAAGGAAGTACACCCCATTGGGAGAACCACTTGAGTCAGTCTTCAAGAAGCTAGTGGCAAACAAGGTAATCACTATTCCAGATTTTCCTCCATATGAACCAAAGGTTAAACCAAATTGGTGGAGTGATGATGAATATTGTGAATTTCATAAGAGCAAGGGTCATAAGACAGGAAATTGTCATCGACTGAAGAACATCATACAAGATCTCATTGATAGAGGTGACATTGAGATTTAGGGACATTCGTCTAATCAAGAACATGAGATGTTTAAGGAACCATTCCCAAAACATGACAAGGGAAAAGCTAAAGCCATAGAGGATCAAACCAATTATACCAGAGCATCCTACAACTATGATTCAACTATCAATCACATTTCAATGGACAATTACGTCTCTACCAGTATCATCAAGGACAAAATGTCTGAGAATTCTACCCAGAGACCCAAGATTGTCCTAAAAGGTGTTGGATCTTCTTCTGAACCTACCTCTGAATGTCATGTTACAACAAGCCAAGCTAAAATCACTTTGCAAGGTGCTCCAACTAAAAACACCGCTTCTTCATCAACCAAACCTGAGTATGACCCTGTAGAACAGTTAGGGAAGACACCCGCGCTCATTTCAATCCTTGAGCTATTACACATATCTCCCGCACATAAAGCCATTCTTGACAAAATCTTGAGAGATACTACTATTCCTACTGATCTAAACGTGGACCAGTTTCAGGTCATGGTGGGATACCTTTCCATTCCACACTCGCTTACTTTCACAGAGGCCGATGACACCTCTGTAAGTCAACCACATAATGCACCATTACGCATTGAAGCCTTCATACACAAACATCGAATAAAAAGAGTCCTGATAGATGGAGAAGCAGGTCTAAACATTTGCACATTAAGCACTATTACACAATTGGGATATTTTGATAAAGCTATGAATTCTACAAATAAAATCAACATTAAAGCATATGATGATGAAGAGCGTTCATCCAAGGGTATAGTCATTTTACCTCTCAGAGTTGGGCCAGTTAAAAAGGATGTGGTCTGTCAAGTCCTGGATTTAAATCTCACTTATAACATATTGCTAGGACGTCCTTGGATCCATGAAATGAGGGCAGTTCCATCCACATATCACCAATGCATTAAGTTCCCTCATAATGGCGTGGAAGTAACAGTTTACGGTGATCCTAATCCATTCATATACTGCAATAACCTGAAATCAAAGACTGAGACCATCATTCCCAGTAATCGTGAGGTTGTTCCTTCGTCAGCATACATTGATCCTGAGTCGTTAAAACCTTCGACATCAAAACAAGGTGAGCTTAAAGGAAAGTTTCAGGACAAAGGCATGGGGGAATATACTTTAAATCAGACCATGTACTTACGACAAGTCATGAGTTCCCCAAAAGAATATGGAAGACCACATCCTAACAAACAAATCTCCATCATGGTGCTCAAATGGGACCCTACTACCTTTCAAAGATGGGGTGAACTAGAAGAGGAAGATTTATACCAAATGCTTTTCAGAGACAATGAAGAGGAAACACAAGATCACATCAATCTACCATGTGAGAAATATGGCAAAGGCTTCAAAATTCTAAAAAAAATTGGGTATGATGGAAAAAGCCCTCTGGGGTTATGAAAGGAAGGCATCATTGAACCATTACAACCTGAATTGACTCTCAAGAAGGAACGCTCGAAGGGACTTGGTTTTCTGACTTCTAAGGTCCACACCCAAAAGACAGAAGAAGCCTTACAAATCAAAGCTACCAAAATTCAACAAGAGGATCGCTATTCCACAGATTCCACCGAATGGGAATGGGGTTCCGACAAGTCTTCCTATGACTATGAGCTCACTAAGACATTCAAAGAGCCAGATGAACCCACAGAGGAAGAGGAATTTTATAAAAAGTTCAGAGTTGGTCAAGAAACAACCCATGAGGAGTCCACACAGTCTTCGTCTCAAGGTTCTAGGTTGAAATCACATAGGATGAGAACACCTGTCCCAGAATGTGCTACTAGTGATGACAATTTGGATTCGCTCGTGATCGAGACTGATGAGGAGAGTGCCATCAATGACCTTGATAATTACCTTGACATACCCGAATACAACTGCATCTTCACTCTTAGCCCCGCTAACTTCGAAGACATTAAAGGCCTTCCCCTTGTTCACCATCAACTCATTGACTGGGATCATGAAGGACCAGCGCAATTTGACACATTCCAAAATGATGAAGCTGTTATTGACTATCTTGGCATACGAGATGATCTTCTCCCTAGGGACCATAAAGCAGGATACACTATAGAACTCAACAACATGGCATATTTTGGTGAGGGTGTCGGACCTTCCAGTCACAAAAATGTGAAAATAAGAACAAACCAAGGGTCTTATGGCGAAAACCACATTGTGGCGCTATCTGACCCCAAAAAAGTAAAAAGAAAGGACGTATCTAAGGGCAAAAACCTCTCTGAGGCACCTGAAGATGGAAGGCTCAACATTCTCCCAGCATCATATGAGGAAAAGTCATCCATGTTGGTAGAAGAGACTATCAAAACAAACATTGGTACAGAAGAGGTTCCACATAACATATTCCTGGCTAAATCATTGACAGAGTCCGAAAGGTCAAAATTCATAAGTTTCTTCAAAGAACAACAAATCAACTTTGCCTGGTCATACGCTGATATGCCTGAATTAGATCTGGATTTGGTAATGCATCATTTGACAGTCAAACCGGGGGCAAAACCAATGAAACAAAAATTAAGAAAAATGCATCCACAAGTGGCATTACTAGTCAAAGCAAAACTTGAGAAGTTATTGGATGTCAGATTCATACGCCCAATTGATTAGCCTGAATGGATCTCCAACTTAGTGCCTGTCAGTAAACCAGATTACAGCATCAAAATATGTATAGATTTCAGAGACATCAACAAAGCTTGTCCAAAGGATGACTTCCCATTACCAAATATTGACTTGATTGTTGATCTCACAGCAGGTCATGAAATGTTATCATTGATGGATGGATTCTCTGGTTATAATCAAATAAGGATCGCACCCGAGGATCAACACAAAACATCATTTACTTGTCCATGGGGAACTTTCTACTGGAATTTCATGCCTTTCGGGCTAAAGAATGCAGGTGCGACATATCAAAGAGCCATGCCTACTATCTTTCATGATCTCATGCACATAACCATGGAAGATTATGTTGATGACCTCTTGGGCAAATCAATAGACAGAAATACACATTTGGACATACTTTCAGTTATCTTTGATCGGTTGGAAAAATACAAACTAAGATTAAACCCCAAGAAATGTGTCTTTGGAGTAACCTCCGGGAAGCTCCTAGGATTCATTGTATCCAAAAGGGGAATTGAAGCTGATCCAGCAAAAGTTAAGGTCATCTTGGAAATGCAACCACCAAGGAATATCAGTCAACTTCGATCCTTACAAGGCAGACTCCAGTCCATCCGAAGATTCATAGCACAACTGGCATATAAGTGTAATCCTTTTCAGCACCTGCTACATAAAAACATCAAATTCAACTGGGATGATAATTGTCAACAGGCTTTCCAGACGCTCAAAGATTATCTTCTAAATCTGCCAGTTCTAATGCCACCAGTTCCAGATCAACCACTGTTACTATATATATCAGCTACTCCACAGCACTAGGGGCACTCTTAGCACAGCAACTTGCTGAGGGCAAGGAAAAAGCAGTATACTATATCAGTCACACATTGGTAGGATATGAGATAAACTACACACCAATTGAGCGTCCATGTCTCGCCGTGGTCTTTGCTTCGCAGAAATTATGACATTACATGCTCACTCATAAGACTAAGTTAGTTGCAAGGATAGACCCATTGAAATACCTTCTCAATAAGGCAACACTTACTGGGTGACTGGCCAAATGGGTAATGATCTTGCGTGAATTCGACATCGAGTATGTGGACAGAAAAACAATAAAAGGACAAACCGTTGCAGATCAATTAGCATATGCTCCTATGATAGATGATGTTCCTCTAAGTTCAGAATTTTCAGATGAATCCATTTTAACAATGTCACATGCAAAGCCATGGCAACTGTACTTCGATGGCTCATACACACAGCATGGGGCAGGAGCTGGCATCCTCTTTATAACTCCTCAAGGAGATTCTATACCAAAATAATACCGCTTATCATTTCCTTGCACTAACAATATAGCGGAATATGAGGCATTAACAACAGGATTACGAATTGCAGTTCAATGGAAGATCCAGGAACTTAGTGTTTTTGGGGACTCTCAACTGGTCATCCGTCAAGCAACTGATGATTACCAAACAAAAGATGAAAAATTAATGCCTTATAAATAAATGGTGGATGATCTAAAACAACACTTCACAAAGATAGACTTTGAGCAGATACCAAGAGAGCAAAATCGCGCCGCAGATGCCATGGCTACAATTACTTCACTGATCAATCTACCTCCAAACGAGACCCGCTATGAGTTCTTGGTGGATAACCTTTTGGTTCCTTCATATGAGATCATGCCTACTGAGACACTATGCGTTGTTGGTCCCGAATCCCAGTTATATGGTTCCATTTTCACATACCTACGTGACAATACTTTACCTCCTGATCTATCAAATAACCAATGTCGCACTTTCATTCACCAATCCTCTCGATATGTCATTTTAGTTGATATCTTATACCGACGAGGTCTAGATGGCACTCTTCTTAGATGTTTAGAAAGCGATGAAGCTCAGATTACGTTATGGGAAGTGCATGAAGGGATATGTGGTCCACATGCTAGTGGTCCTACCTTGGCCAAGAAACTCATCAGAACTGGATATTATTGGCCCAATATGGAGAAAGACTCATATCAGTTTGTCAAGAAATGTAAGAAATGTCAAATTCATGGAGACCTCATACATGCGCTAGCATAAGAACTTCAACCACTTGCGTCTCCTTGGCCCTTTTGTCAGTGGGGACTCAATCTCATAGGCAAGATTCACCCTCCTTCTTCCAATGGTCATAAATTCATTATCACTACCATAGATTATTTTACAAAATGGATTGAAGCCATGCCTCTCACACAAGTTACTGGAAAACAGATTGCTACATTCATCCTCAACTATATCATTTGTCGATACGGTATTCCTGTTTCCATTATCACTGATAATGGGCATCCCTTCAAAAATCAAGATGTTCCTGAACTCTGTGACCGCTTCCATATCTCCCATCATTTCTCCACACCATATTACCCCCAAGGTAATGGCCAAGCTGAGGCGTCTAACAAAACAATCCTTAAAATCCTAAAGAAGATAGTCGACGATGTTAGTCGTAATTGGCATATTCAACTAAATCCTGCACTTTGGGCCTACCGCACAAGTGTCCGCAAACCTACAGGAGATACACCCTATTCACTTGTCTATGGCACTGAAGCTATCTTGCCTATTGAGGTCGAGCTACCCTCTTTACGGGTTTCTTTGCAAAACATCATCATTGATGAAGACTATAGGGTCTCTCGCTTACAAGAGCTGGAACTATTGGATGAATGAAGACACTGCTTTTAATCATCTCAAGGCTTACCAACAATGAATGAGTCGCAGCTACAATCACAAGGTCAAGCCTCGCACATTTGAGGTAGGGGACTTAGTTCTTAGAGAAAATCCTAAAAATCAACAAGACAGAGAGAAGAAGGGCAAATTCGAACCAAATTGGCTTGGTCTCTACATTATTACAGCAGCATATGGATCTGGGGCATATCAGCTCTCAACTACAGAAGGTGAACCTTTGGAGGATCCTATCAATAGTATGCACCTTCACAGGTTCTACACATAGCTCTTCAGAGTATCCTATTTCAAAAATACAAAAAATTCAAAAATTTCAAAAATACAAAAAAAATTATTAAAAAAATAAAAAATCGTTACTTGGTGAAAACCTGGCAAATAGGCACCTTGTGACAACAAAAAAATCAAAAAACATTGAAAAATCAAAAAAGTAAAGAGAAATAATTTCGTCCAACAGTGAAAACCACTTCGGTGGCGCCCTAGGCAAGTACCTTGGTGAAAACTGGGTCACCAGCACCATGCGTAGAGACATTACTCCTTCCTCCTTCAGGATTCACTTTCATCCTTTCACTTTGCACACACTCACAACCTATTCATTCATAATAAACATACCCATTCCCATTATGGCTTGTTATTGATCTACCCAAGGTTGGTTAGCCATTCATAATAAACCTCCCTTTCCATCCATAATAAATCAGATCCTATCTGTGGCTAAGGCAAAATCCTACATCTAGTGATGGGTGTGGAACTAAGAACATCACATGTTTCGAGGAGTATAGTTTCTTCCAACTTTCTTCAGTCTATCCACGCACAATCCGCAATAAAGCAGCATCTGCATCACAATCCACAATAAAGTTTCGTCTTCTCTGCAATAAAGTATCAGTTTCATGGATTCAGTCTGTTTCAGATGAGACACAGCAGCAACAATGGGCTTCAACAAATCAAATCTTTCAACAGACTCAAACAACATTATGGTTCAGTGCTATCTATCCTTTCTATGAAATTAAACATTATGACCACAATCAAATAAGACTTATACAAGTGACAAGGGACACTAAACTTGAGGACTACAGTGGATGTTGGTATCAAGTTTTGGTTTTCTTTTGATTTCATCTTTTTTGGTGACATGTCTTTTAGCTTTTCCAGGATGTCTCTGACTAGAGATTCTATCTCCAGGATGTCTTTGACTAGAAAGGCGAGGATGGGGTATCGTCACCTATTTGTATTTGTTGTCTGTGGATTGTCTCTTAGTAATGCTATGACTTGTCCAAGGATATGAGGACACTGTGAGTCTAGCGTGAATTGGGGCATTCCTTGTTTGTGACTGTCTTATCTCCATGCAAACAGGTACAATGACTTTCTGGGTCGAACATATGCCTCGATTGTCATAACCTACGTGCCATAATAAGGCTCAATGATGATAACACACAAGAAGCTCTTTCACTTTCATTTGCATTTCATGTAGTTGCACCTGCATTACCAAAAACATTTGCATTTCATGTAGTTGCATTTCATGTAGTTGCACCTGCATTACCACATATTAAGAATTTCATACATACATATAGATATCACAATTGCATCACATCCTGCACACAACACATGTTAGTACATTTTATATTCTCATCATGTAAATAATTATTTGCATTATCATATTCATCTGCATTACATACATTCACATTTGCATCATGCATACACATATAAAACATAAAAGAACAAAAATATTGCATTTCCTCATATACATATTTGCATCCATAACATAGAAACATACATCACATAAGAACATCTCATCACATAGGTATGCATGCATATAGCTGCCGCAAAAATGAATCATCTCATATATATAATCAAAACGTGTCATGATACGATGATGTCAAAAATCATATGGCTACAAAAAGCACCTGTAGGTGTCTACAATACAAAAATGAAACAACACTGATACAAAGGGAGCCCTCTACGACTATGATGAACTCCCTCCCTCGGAGCCGCCTAGCCTCGATGGAATCTGAGCCCCTAAAGGACTCGCCCCAGGATCATCCCGCTTGTCCCCTCTATCTGGTGGTGGTGGAGGACCCATAACCCCACAACTCGATGCCTGTCTCCTCCGGCTCCCTCCCGTAGCTGTCGCTGTACGCGACGGTCTATGGAAGCTCCTCGCCCGCTGATCTGCTAGCACTGCACCATAGTAGAGGTCTCTACAGTAGGCAATCTCCTCCCCTGCCCGCAAGACATAAGCATATCCTGCCCCTATATCCTCCGCTGCCTGTCTCCCGGCCCTCAGTGCTGTCTCAGCCTCTATATAGCACTGGATAGCCTGATCCCGCTCCCACTCAGTATCTCTGAGCCTCGTCCTAAGTCAATCCCTCTCTCTCTCTCTAGCTCCTGGATCTCATCTGCCTGGCCCTGGTAGATCTCCCTCAGATCTAGAAGCTCATCCTCCACTGGGTCAGCCCCCTCCGCCTATGTCTGTGGCTCCCCCTATACGGGTGCCTACCCCTATGCCTGTACCTATACCTATACTGGTGCCTGTACTGGTACCTGTCTCTGTCCCCGTCCCTGTATCTATATCTGTCTGGGACCCTGTGCTGCTGGCACCTGTAGCGGCAATCCACCGCAACCCCTCACCACCCGAGCCTGCCTCTCCTCACCACCCTCCCTCCGAGGTGCAACCCTCCTCTCTCGAACTGCTCCCCTCCTCCTCCGTCGGCCTCTGCCCCCATCACCTCCACCATCATCATCATCTCCACCCTCATCTCCCTCCAATGGCTCTCCTGGATTCATCAACCGTGGGAATGGATGCTCTACCCAGTATGTTGTGTACTCAGCATCCATCCCAGCATTCTCAATCTCCAGCCACATGTCCCATGGTAGGGGCATCATCTCTACCAGCTATGTCACTGCCTGATCATATGATAGCAAAGGCCCAAATTGTGCCTGATCCCTGACTGTCCATGCATACCTGCCTGAGCCTCAGGGCATCCTCTGAATTTGGCCAAACTGTCGACCAACCCTATCCACAAGCTATCTCTCTAGCACATAGGGCGTCCGCCCAATCAGGTACCTACTCCGGAAGGTGTAGGGAAGCTCAACTGCATCATCCTCCCACTGCTTGCAGCCCAGGTATGGTCTCCATATGACCACATCAATATTGTCCATCACTCACCGCTAGTGCTCCAACCTGCCAATCCATGGATGTGATGTGATCATATCATATAAGTGCACAAAACTGCGTCCATGACCCCTGCCCCTGAAGTGTATCGGTCGGGTAACCGACAAATGCTCATAGGCCCATACCTGCAGCAATGTCACTCCGCAGCCCAATCCTATGGATCCATGATACACGAACTGATGAAGCTCATAATACAAATCGGCCAACACACACAGTCACCAGTGTCTCCAGTGCTCCTCCCCAGCCCACAGCCAACCCCCATGTCGCCCTATCCAGACACAGGAACCCACTGATAGCTCCTCCTATCACTGCCGGCAATGCTAACCCTGTGGCTGTCATGGTGTCCCATGCCACATGTCCTGCCCTCATCTCCAATCCTGGGTCCTGGAACACCCATCTCAATGCCTCCTTGTCTCCATCTCGATCGTATGGGATCAGCTCCCCATCAATTGGTATCTGCAGAATCCTATATACATCCTCCAGGGTGACTGTCATCTCACCCATCGGCAAATGGAACGTGCAAGTCTCAGAGTGCCATCTCTCAGCTAATGCAGTCAGCAAACCCATGTTTGCCTGAAACTCGGGCACATATAGCACGTGTCTCAATCCCATCTCCTCGATGGCAGCTCTGTCCTCGAATGACAACTCAAGTCGCAACCTCTGAGTCAATGAGAATCTCTCCCGTGACTCTAGCATAGGCAAATACTCCTGCAATCAAGCAAATCAATCATGTCAGTCATCGTGACACTCACTGTTCATCACAAAGTGTTGCTATTTATCCTAGTGGTACTCCCTGTTCATCACAAAGTACTACGTGTGTGACACTCACTGTTCATCACAAAGTGTTACTCACATTTGCACTCCCTGTTCATCACAAAGTGCTACTCATATTTTAGTACTCCCTGTTCATCACAAAGTACTCTATCTTGGTACTCACTGTTCATCACAAAGTGCCTTGATCTATCCTAGTCTTCCCTAGAGGACCTGTTTGAGTGTATCCTCTCAGCAGCTTATCCAATCGACAACATATGTTCATCACAGAACTGCCGATTTGACCTAGAAGACCAAAACTTAACACAAACGCGCTTACTTGACATAAACGCGCTTTCAGACTGCACAAACACGCCTGAAAAACACAGACGCGCCTGATTGACACAGATGTGCCTATACTCTGCATAGATGCGCCTGGGAGACACAGACGTGCCTTCTTGGCACAAACACACCTGCACATCACAGACGCAGCCACATTTAACACAGACGCGTGTTCAAACGCAGACGCGCCTAGCACAAACATAGACGCTCCTCGCGAACACAGACACGCCTGGCACCAACGCAGATGCGCCTGAACATTTTTGACATTTTTTGGACCCTAGTCTAAGTGCATTTATGACCCTATCTAGCATGCATTAATGACAAAAATTAAATACGTCAAAGTACGAAGAGGTTTGGTGATACTTACTGGCTCTCCTTCCTCTGCTGGCCTCTGGAATCAGCGAATGCGGTCGAATCTATGAATGAAGGCCATCACTGCTGACTACTACTGCTCTATTTTCGCTCTGCAATATGCTCTCATGGATGTGTAGATGACAATGCGGATTTATTTTCCCCCATGGTCTATCTTATAGCCTACCCTATCCCTTACCTTCATTTCTCGAGTCAGTCTTCATTATCCCGTGACTTTGTCACTTTATTCGGTCAGTCCATTCTAGCCTCTCTTTCTTATCAAGAGATTGTCTGCAATCTTTTCAGACATTTTCATCCAATCTCTCAAGGGGGCATATCATTCCCATCTTGGGGCAACTCTATATCGGTTCATATTATTTTCTTTGAAACAACGCGACAAGCCGCATTGTCTCAAAGAGGGGCAAAATGTCGACACCCAAAATTGTCTAGTCTAATTAAATAAATATTTTATTTATTTAATTATCTAAGCTTAATTCTTCTATTAATTAAATAAATCTTTATTTATTTAATTAATTCATTTATCCTCTTCTAGCCTTATTTCTCATTTAAATAAATACATTTATTTATTTAAATTGTCCTTTTTCCAAAATTAAATAAATATTTTATTTATTTAATTGATCCCACTTCTTCTATTAATTAAATAAATCTTTATTTATTTAATTAATTCATTAGCCTTTTCTACCCATGACACATGTCATTCATCTCTTAATTCATACACTACCTACCCCTTTCATTATTTTATTATTTCTTTTACCTACCCTCTAATCATAGCCGACCTCCTCTTACACCTCTCAATCTTATCCCTCCATTTCATATAGTGTCTTCTATATAAGGAGATGCTTCCTTCATTATCAAACCCTAATGAATGAGCCTAAGGAATCAACTTATGCAATTGACTACACTATGATCCTACTTGCAACCACATTCTGTTCTTTGTTGAGCTCTTGTGCACACATAAAATCTGAGAGCAAATATATCAAGCAAGATCAATGGAGATAGGAAGAATGGAGATTCAAACCCTATTGGACATGTGATGGTATAATCTTTATGATTTTATTTGATTTGCATTGTCTTAGGTAATCTTCATATGTTATGGTGGATCTTTGTTGTTGTTAGGCTAGGGTTTTTGTGGTTGAATTCATTTAGCCTTTCAATATTGTTATTATTGTATCCATTTTCACCATATACAATTTTAATACCAATAGATACTAATTGAGCCACCACCATGTTGAATGCTTCTAGGTGGTCTGCAACTCATCCATCCTCATCCATCTTCAAGGAATACAATTTCTTCCTCAAGGAAATATGATTTAATAAAGATTTTGCTTGATACATTTCACCAAGCTTATCCCATAGTTTCTTTGCAATGTTTTCTTTGTGGACATTGATTAGAACAGAGTCTACCAGTTATAGTTTGATCAGACCCTTGGCCTTATGGTCCATAACATCATACTAAGTCACCGCAGTAGGATCTGAGGGCCTTTGGACATTTGCATCAACAACATCCCATAGATCTCAATCTATTAGAAGATCTTCCATCTTTAGCTTCCACATCTAAAAATTTGTTCTATTAAATTTCTCCACCTCTATTTTCCCTGACGAACTTGCCATTTGAAAATTCTTGCAACAAGATTGTCTTTTGCAAAAGCTCCCACTCAAATCTAGATTAGTTCAAAAAACCAACCCACAATTGAAACCAAAGGTGATCAAGCTTTGATACCACTTGTAAGTTAAGTAGCGGAATAACTTCCTACACTAACCTTGAGAGGAGGGTAAAGCAAAAAAATTTACAGATCATCACAACAGTTATAGAAAACTAAAATAGATATAATAACATTCAAACCATAACACAGTGATTTATGTGGGGAAAACCCTTTCGAGAGAAAAACCCCACACTCCAAAAGCTGCCCAATACATTATTCAACAATCAAAACAGATTACAATATACTTGCAGAGAAATCTCTTCATAGGAGTACCACTAATCTGAGATTCAGAGGTAACTCAATATCCATAAGACTCCTCCACACAACCTCTATCTCACGCACCTCATATATAGGAGATACAATACAAGAATCCGTCAAACGGTATTACAAAACCATGAGCTAAAACCACCCAATAAGGTGTAGATGACCTTATCTCCCTTCTAGATGCCCTATGACATGTTACAACACACATCAACATGTGTCCCTCCCTTTTATAGCTCATTTATGTGTCTGATGTATTTTATATTTCCTATTTCAAGAGTACAAACTTTTGGAGGCCGTAACTTTAGAACCATGTGTCTGATTGATGAACCATTTGAAGCGTTGAAAATCTTGTAAAGTGCTCTATTGCCTCGTAAATAGATATGCCATTTATGCCCACTTTTCAAGGCATTTAGGGTCATCTAAAGTCCTCAAAATCAAATTTACACTTTTCATCAGATCCCTCCAAAACAGAAAATTTAATATCTTCAAAATTAGTTGTGATCTTGCGACGTAACTTTACTAGAATGCTTATCTAGCCAACCAAAAGCTTCGAGGAGAATTTAGCACCATTTCGTGCTCAAATGAAAACTTACTATTAATAATAACCTCATGTAAATGTAAGGTTGAGACACCATTTTCCCAATAGGTGTATCATCTTTCTTTTCCCTTTTAGTATTCCTTCTTCCCTTTTCCTCTAAAAGTGGTAGAATAGGCTTAGGAGTAGGTTTTACAAGTGTTAGGTTGGTCCAACAATGCACCCTGATTGGAAAGGAAGTTGGCCTTCTCCAGAGATTCAACCTCACATGTGCAAGGTCCCATACTTGGAGGTTGTTTCGATATTTCACAGGGTTGTTGAGCATTAGTGTTAAACAAGGGTGCAAACTTTTGTGACAACAATAATTTGTGTATGTCAATCTCCCCTAACCTTATTTTCACATTGAATTTAACACTACACCAAATGGATTGTGGGTCACTTTTTAAAACCTCTTTGGTAAGCGAGATGAGCTAAGAGGTCATCGGTTAGAGAAGGAACTCATATGGTTGAATCCAACCAATTTTGATTCTATAGAATATTTCTTCACAAAACTCAAGTCCATAATATTATAGTTGGAATAGTGTGGAACTAAGAAAGTTGATAAGAAATTGGTCTTTAGTATTCTTTCTAAGCTTGTTCCTAACTTTTCAATGTTTGTTTCTACATTTTATGCTACAAAATGTGCCCTAGGTACCGCATTCAAAATGCCTTCTCTAGATGAATTTGTTACAAAACTCACTAGGGAACAGGACAAATTGGTTCAAATAGGTACGATAAAACCCTTCAATTCACATTCTTTAGTTATAAATTAAGGCACAAAAGAACCGAAAGGGTCTACTAAGCAAGATAAGAAATAAAAGAACCAAGGAGAGAAGAAGAAAGGTCAAAAATATGATACTTCAAAAGAAGATAATCAGACCTGTTCATCAAAAAGTGAACAATTTAAGGAGATGTTCAAGTTTTCTTATTGTAAGAGGCTTATTTTATGATCAACATAAGTGTTTAAAGAAACAAATTGATCACCTTTCACATCTTTTAGAAAAGAAGTATCAAGGTGCTTGATTTAGTCAAATAGAGTTAATCAGAAGGATCTTCTAAGGACATAGATAAGAGTAAGGGGAAAAAGAAAGGGTAATGCCCTATTTATTGTTGCTTCACAACCCAATTCTTGGATAATTGACTTGGGTGCTTCACACCACATGGTTTCTTCAAAAGATGATTTCACCTCTTTCAAACTAGGTTATATGAATACCATACCGATGGGTGATGACACTCTTGTTGAAGTGCATGGGAGAGGGTATATTGATGTGGGTGAAGGAACATGTGAGGATGTACTTTGTGTTCCATCTTTATCAACAAATCTCCTATTTTTTATCAGATCACTCACACTAGTTTTGGAAAGGGATTTGAGTTCACACCAAATAAAGTGGTAATCAGTATAATGCATAATGGGTCTACTATTGCTATGGGAAAAGTAGATCATCATTCCAGATTATATCAGTTGTCTCACTTTGTACTTGACTCCTTCGATAGTGTTACTCACTCATGTAGATGAGGTTGTTAGTAGCAACAATGAAGGAAGACTGAGAGGGGGGGTGAATCTATCTTCACCATATCTACTAACTTAATCACAAAATAGATATGATAAACTACAGCAATAGAAAAGATAAGAAAATTGAAGGCACCACACACACCACCAATATTTTGAAGTGGAAAACCCACTTAAGGGAAAAACCATGGTGGGAACCTACCCACAGTAAGATGATACTCTGCACTAGTATGTGAAATTATTGCAATGGGGAATGCACATGCATTCAGGCACATTGCCTAGAGCTCACTGCTCAAATACAATGACCCAAAAGGCTACAACCCTCAGGGAAGTCTCACTGACTTACAACAAAATTCAGACTACAATCCGAAAGGAATGAACTGAAAGAATAGCATCTCCAAAATCTTGATCACAGTTTTGGTTAAGCACATATGTCTGCTCAGCAACACCAATCTCTCCTCAATCACAATGCTAAAGGATGAATCACTTAATCGCACATACACCACTCTTTGATAATTTAGACACACCCTTGACACCTAAATTGCATGACAATATCACCTATATATACAAATCATCAACCTTTACAACAAGGTCGGCTAAACCCTCAACTCATAATTATAGAATTACATCACACGATACAAGGATCAACCACCAGACCAATATAATGATATACATGACATAACATCAACCTAATTCAAATTCTCAAATGCTCAACTCCATTGAAAATCATGCCAAGATCAACCTCAACACTCTACACCACCAGAAATACCGCATAACATGGAAAATCATCACTAGTTCATGAAAACCAACAAAATAATGCACAATGATCAATGCAGATCATCAAAACAAATAAGACATGATTATGAAACACCAAAAAGTACATTAGAATCATCAATAATAGCTACACAAACACCACTTATCAAATCTTCATCGATCAACATCTGAGAACTCAAGAACACAACCAATCAACAACTGTTACGAAGAAAGATAACTTGTGGAGCACCAAATCATGATCCATGTTAAATAAAGATACACAAGACCATCTCAAACAATATCCCAAAATCTCAGCTCAATATCTGATCACACCGGAATATATCGGAGGATATACCAAGCTCTGCAAAGCACCATACAACAAACCAAAAACTACAAAATTGGATCATAAGATCTTCCCAATCTGCAAACATTGGAGCAAATCACAGGAATATGTTGACATCAATGACAAAAAAATATCCTAGCAGCAAAAATGTCCAACAATATCGAACAATCTCCCCCTTTGGCATTGATGACAACATATGAATGTGAAAAATAGTCAATGCAAAGAAAGAAGATATCTCCAGCAAACTCCCCCTAAGATCAAGACAGATAAAGAAGTTTTACACATGATCTCTCTCCCCCTTTGAAAGAAATGACAAAGATCTCAAAATAGAAAACCAAACTTACTCCCAAAAAATAGAAACATGAATCTTAGGAATCTTACAAATCTCTCCCCCTAAACATAGACTACTCCATCGAAGGAGCAACACCAACTCACCAATCTAGATAAAAAGATAAGGCTCTGAAATCCACTGAATTGATGCAACTCAATGTATCTAGTTATCATCAGGAGGGGTGGACACCCCTAACTTGTCTCATAAATAGACAAATGTATCTGCAGGAAAGGGCTTAGTGAAAATATCAACAATTCATTCCTTTGTAGATACATATTTCAGCTTCACTTTCTCTTCACTAACTTTCTCTCTCAAGTAATGATATTTGATTGACACATGCTTAGTATTTGAATGTTGCATTGGATTCTTTCATATGGTAATAGCACTAGAATTATCACAGTCTATGATACTAAGCTCATCATAGGTAACTCTAATATCTTTCAACATTTTCTTCATCCAAACTACCTCAATGCAATTACTAGAAACATCAATGTACTCAGCTTCAGCAGTAGATAAAGACACTGGATCTTGTTTATTACTAGCCCATGAAACTATTTCTTCCCCAAAAAGAATGCTCCGCCTGTAGTGCTCTTCTAGTCATTAACATCACCACCCCAAATAGAATTAGTGTAGGCACATAGCATGAAATCATCATTGCTCGGATACTGATGGACTTGAAAAGTACTAAGAGGGGGGTGAATTAGTGACACCAAAATAAATACAACTTCAAACACTGACCGGAAGATGAACTTAACCAGACATTTAAACAAAATACATGCTATCCAAAATGAAATAACAACATCCACAATAAGTAGAACATCCACCATAACATAAGTATTTATACGTGGAAAACCCAAATAGGTAAAAACCACGGTGAGATGGAACTCACAAGTTAACTATATGCAGTAATAGATAACTGACCGGTTAAGGTCTTACAAAGTGCTTTGCTAGGAGAGAATCTAGTTAGAGATCCCAAGCTTGATTAGAAGCTTATACCCTATTAAGAGTACTACCCTGTTAGGAGTAACCTCGTTGGAGGATTTGAGAATCCAAACTAATGGATCACCTTGTTAGAGGATTCGTACAATGAATCTTTTTAGAGCTTACATGGTTAGGGGATTTGATTCTATTGTAATTATTAAAAAACAACAAGAATGGTTTGATCTATTCTGAGTAGCACAATACTTGCTTGATCAGATCATTCTAAGTACATTCAACACTGCTCTTCATCTTAACACTTATCACTCTTCAACAAAAGCTTTCACTCTTTATGCATATCAGTATTCACATAATCTCCTCTTCTATATCAGTTATATGTTTCAAATGATTCACTAAGATGTCTTTAAATAGACATTCAAATCTTATGTCGGTCATAGGAAATCAAAACACAATTTCCTAGGTGCAGTGTATCTAGACAAGTAAACATAACTCATCACAAAAATGATCGTCAAGAAAACGATGCTTGGTAACTCATCACAAAATTAGATATCAGTTAGAACAGTCAATACCGGTTGAAATGAAACATGTGAACCATTGTCCTGGAATCTTCCACTTGATCTCCATCTTCATCTTCATCTTCATTTTGATGTCAACTTAATGTAACCATGGGTTATCTCTTAAGCACGTACCAGTTGACACAAATTACCAGTTAGAGATAGACCTTAAACACACCGCTTAACAATGTAAACCAATTGAAGTTAAATGCTAGTCAATGTAATTATATGTGTGTGAGAGAGAGTGTTTCATCAATGACAACAAGTGATGAATACATTATAATCATCACTAAGCCAACAATCTCCCTCTTTGGCATTGATGGCAACACTTAGAAAATTTTAGAGTAATACAATATCGCTAAGTGTGCATACACAACATATTTACACATATACTCATACTCTCTTTTAATACAATACTCCCCCTTAATGCATGCATAAATACAAAATTTTCAAAAATACACATACATATTATTACTCCCCCTTTGACAACAATGCCAAAATGATAAAGTAAAATATATACATATATATATAGAAAATCTGTATCAAAGTGTTCAACATATATTACAACTTAAAAAAATTTCATGCATTGGCTAGTCTCATAAAAATATAATTGAAATTATGTTTCATCTGGGATAAAGCATTTTCCCATTATTACAATATGTTAGCAGTATACTCAGATGTAGACATCAACTAGGAATAGAATTATTCCATTGAGAGCGTGCAGGTTTCAAGAGTAGCAAGAATAGCTTCTGCATTGGAGTAGGCTCTCTGAAGAATGTCAACATGTGAGCTGAGCTGACTCTTGAGCTCTCTTAGAGATCGAAAGCTCTTAGCCCTCTCATTATCATTCATGTTCAGTCTGTCATGCAAATCATCTACAGACTGGTTAAAGGCATGAATGGAGTCCTGGAGTGGGACATATGTCTTGCATAACCTTTCCATTTCCTGCTTGGTTTCAAATTGAATCTTAGAAATGTCAGAGTAAAAGAAAGTAACATGGTAGGTAGAGGCAAGATACTTTCCTCTAGATTCAATAGCTTTCTTCAACAGACTTTAATTATTAGATAAAGCCATTTTGCCACTTTCAATGTTCTTTTCCAGTTTATCTCCATATTTCTTCTTGTGGTTCTTCTCAGCAGACATTTGAGTAGCATCTTCAAGCGATTTGATTTGATCAGATGCATCTACAACTAACTGACCAAGTTTGTTGATGGGTGTAGGAAGATAAGCAACATCTATTTCGGGTAGTAAACCAAACAAAATTTCTACTGCATTCTAGATTGTCCCTGCTTCAATCCTTTGCTCTTTTAGTCTCTTCTTGTGTGCTTGAGATTGCATAACATTAGCAATCTTCATCATTTCTGATGCGCTCAAAGTGTTCATGTCAATGGGTCCTGAGATACTAAAAGAATCATCATCATCTTCTTCAAGTAGTGTCTTCTTCGCCGGTTCAGGGGGTACACTCTTAATGATAGCTCTTTCTGTGTTCTTCTCTATTGTATGTTTAGTTAACTGGGTGACAACTTTCTCAATAGACTCCTTTTCATTAGTTTCAATGACCGGTGGAGATTGGGGTTTCTCTAGTTGTTCTGTTGCCGATTCATTGTCCACTGTTAGTTGAATACCCGGTTGTTCAACTAATGTAACTTGTACTTCATTAATTGTAGGAGGATCCATATCTGGTGCAGTAATGTCTCCAGATAGATTTACTGTGTCCTAAACATCTTCATCAACAAGAATAATGGAATCATCCTTCTTCTTGATTGGATAGACTACGTCAGCTTGAACAATTTCCTCTTCATCCATTTCCACTTGAGGAACATCATCTGTAGTATCATCCTTATTTCTAGAGTGGACTACTTCTTCCCTCTTTTTGGTTACATAGGCTAGTTGATGTGTCTCAAACTCAACAACTGCCCTTTTTGTATTAAGAAGCTTCAATCTTCTCACTTTAAAATCAAAATAGACTTTGTATTGCTTAATTAAAGCACTAATTCCATCCAATGATAAATTGGGAAAATATTGCACAAATATTTCATCAATAATCTTCTTTTCCAATTGAATTGCTTCCTCCCACTTATCTAATAGAGTATTATACAAAGAGATTGAATTATATTTTTCCAAGTCATGTGGAAATCTATTGTAATGACCCAAAAAATTTATTACCTATTGGATTACTTGCTTCCGCTCATCTTCAGTAAAAGAATCAAAATATTCTTTGAC
The DNA here is from genome assembly GCF_030272615.1 of Cryptomeria japonica. Lineage (NCBI taxonomy): Eukaryota > Viridiplantae > Streptophyta > Pinopsida > Cupressales > Cupressaceae > Cryptomeria > Cryptomeria japonica. The sequence continues at coordinate 354,836,823 of NC_081411.1, read as the reverse complement.
ATTATCAAACCTGTTTCTTCCTAATGTCTTCATTGTCCTCTCAAAAACTATGTCAGGTTTGTAGGTATCAATATCTATAGGTGTAGTTGCCGTTGGCACTACCTTTGCCTTCTTTGGTGTTCTATCGGTTGCTTTTTCCTTCTTTGGTTCTTCTTCAGAATCTGTACCCTCAGACTTTGGTTGCAAAATCAATTTCCGATTTCTCTTCTTTGGTGCACTCTCTTTCTCTACATATACTTTAGGTCTTGGTTCCTTCTTGGTTAGGACACTCCGAGTCACCCTTGTGGTCTTTTTCATAGGAGATTTTTCATCAAACTTATTTTTCTTTCCTTTCACTTTAGCTACAGGTGCAGTGCCGATTTCAGTTGGTTCAACTTGGACTACCACAATGTCCAATTTTGCCTTCTTTTTATCTTTAGGTGATGCTAACAACGTATTAGCATAGCCGACTAGAAAATCATGATTAACCTCATAGCTCATATCTTCCATCTCTTCCTCTCTAGGTTCAATTTCTTGCATCAAGCAAAAGTCCATGGTAGCCATGAAGCTTATGTCTTTTGCAAAGTGTTTTACCACATCTTCAGGTATCCTCATTCTCATGCTCATCTTTTTCTAAAATTCATTAAAATATTTGTTCATGACAGCTGAAAAAGTATTCTTCATAGCCTTAATGTTGTTCTTGATCTGTGCATTGACAGGTTGTTCTTTGGACCATTGAATATCTCCAATACCCAGTAGGAAGTTATGAAAATAGAAAAATAACCCAGCTAATAGCTGACCATATTTGAACTTTTGTGTGTTGTCCTTCTTAATGGATTTCAAATTTTGAAATAATTGGTCTTTGATGGCTTCACAAATATCATAATCTGCATTATCAACAATCATTCTATGGGTTGTGTGAATTGCTGCAAATGGAACACTGTTAAATCTACTAGAGTAGAATATGCGGTAGCCTATCACCATTGCTACAAGTTTCATCGTAGGGTCTCTAATATTGTTGATAGAAAAAGAACGCTTATCAGATATAGAACTGGTTAACTTGAAGACAGTATCCTTTGAAATTCTTCTTAACACAGGAATTTCACCGGTTGAGCAATAACCTGTTACAATCCTAATAGATTCCTTAGTTATTGAATGGGTCCTTTCCAAATACATATTCTCTCCATGGACTCGACTCAAGATGATCCTGATGTGTTCTTCCTCAAAATCTTCAAGATAATATGAGACATTATGAAACCCTTTTTCAAAAACCCTAGCATATTTGGTTTCAATCTTTCCACTCTTATCACAGAGTGATTTCAGCTGAGTATAGATGTGTAGAGTTCCTAAGTCTTCTATCTTGTAACCTATATAGCTAGACAAGTCACCTTTGACCACAACACCTCTCAGGACTTGCGACAATGAATTATAAGAAATAATTTCATCTGCCTTTAAAGCTTCATCAGGCTCAGTAGTGATCATCAACCTCTCTATAGACTTAGAAGTAGATGCCATTCTAGATAAACAAGTTTTGAAGCGGTATACAAATAAATACCTTGTATCTTGCACGTCACTCTATTTCCCGGTTGAAATGTTCAAATGCACACCCGTTCACCTCTTTGCAACTTGATTTCTCTAAACACAAAAATAATTTTCCAATTGACAACAAGACAATCTTGTTCTACTCTGCAATTGCTTCAAATTTCTTTTTTGAAAGAGTTAGGGTAAAAATGATAAAGTAAAACTTGTTTTTATCCTCTTTACCAACTGTAATAAATGCTCGCACTTTAGGTTACAAACCCTAATTTTACCGCTTAAGTGAAATACCGATTGATAACACGTCAACAAAAAGTCACCAAAAATTTATAATTCAACAATTCTTTCCCTCTCATTTTACAAGGGGTCCGGAGATGTTTTATTGTTAAGCTCCCCTTAACCGTGTTTGACAGGCTTAAGTTATCGATGTTGGATTCTCTTCACTAGGTGAAGGAACAGTTTCTTCTCCAGGTGAGTCATCACCTTTCTTTTTCCAAATTTGATTCATATCTTCTCTGGTTTCCTCAATGTCAACTTTTTACTTGCCTTTCTGATCCTTAAAGGAGTTGACTGGTTTGTTATTTCTTGATCTGCAAAACTTTGCTAAGTGCCCCAGTTTGTTGCAGTGGTAACAGACCATACCAGATGATCTCCAGGGTCGTACATTTCCTCTTCCTATTCTTCTTCTGTAGTTCATATCCACATGACCAAAGTTATTACAAAAGGTGCAAACAACATTTGTTGCCTTTTCCATTTCAAATGGACTAAAACGGTTGCCATAGGATCTTTGCCAATTTCGGTTTACCTGGTTATCAAAATTTCTTATCCAGTCACCATGTGGTCTAGGATGCATGTGTGGTACAGGATTTTTTGATCCATATCTACACTCAACATGTCTATGACCATACATTCCACAAGTGTAGCAATAACCTTCAAACTTTCTAGACACATACCTAGCATTAGTATTGTAATTTGCATTCTTGTTAGGTGGAAATCTCTACAGACATTTGTAGTATGACCAGGCTTGTGACAAACAAAGCAGAGGGGTTTAAAAACCTTCTTACCGGTAGTCTTGTTGACTTTAGGAGCAATTTTGTTCTTTATACTGGAGGATTCACCTTTTTTAGTTGTATGAAAACCAAGTCCAGAGATATCACCCTTCATTCTATGTGATTGAATTTGTTCTTCCAGCATGGTAGAACTTTTGACAAACTTCTCCAATTTCTCATTGGCTTCAGTAATATTTTTTACAACATCTTCATTATGCTTAGACAGGCTCTCGTTTAGAGACGATGCCAACTCAAGGTCTAGCTTTAGGTTCTCCTTTTCTTTTGTTTTAGCAATCAAGTCCTCATGCATAGTGTCTTTTTCCCATTTGATCCTTATGATCTCTTGATCTCTTACCTTGATAAGAGCTTCAATAGCTCTTTTGGCTTCCAGTTCCTGACTCATGCAGATAGTGAGACCTTCTATCTCTCTTCTTAGATTCAATTTTTCACCGTTCACCTTTTCAACTTCATCTACTAAAGCTTCAATATTGGCTTCATCTAAAGAACTATTATCAGATATTTCTAATAGTTTTTTAGATAGCTCTCTCTTTTTGACTTGAGAAACTTTTAGTTTGCCCCTAAGGGATTCAATTTCATTTCTGCCAGCTTCTAGCTCTCTAATCATTTCAAAGTAGCTCTTGTCCCCCATGGTAGTTTCAAGATTCCCTTCTAAGTGGTTAGGCTTCAAAGAAGTTAGGCTCTAATACCAATTGATGGACTTGAAAAGTACTGAGAGGGGGGTGAATCAGTGACACCAAAATAAGCACAACTTCAAACACTGATCAATAGATGAACTTAACCAAATATTTAAACAAAATACATGCTATCCAAAATGAAATAACAACATCCACAATAAGTAGAACATCCACTATAACACAAGTATTTATATGTGGAAAACCCAAATAGGTAAAAACCACGGTGAGATGAAACTCACAAGTTAACTATCTGCAATAATAGATAACTAATCAGTTAAGGTCTTACAAAGTGCTCTACTAGGAGCAAACCTTGTTAGAGATCCCAAGCTTGATTAGAAGCTTATACCTTGTTAGGAGTCACCTCGTTGGAGGATTTGAGAATCCAAACTAATGGATCACCTTGTTAGAGGATTTGTACAATGAAGCTTGTTAGAGCTTACCCGGTTAGGGGATCTGATTCTATTGTAATGATTAGAAAACAACAAGAATGGTTTTATCTATTTTTGAGTAGCACAATACTTGCTTGATCAGATCATTCTAAGTACATTCAACACTGCTCTTCATCTTAACACTTATCGCTCTTCAACAAAAGCTTTCGCTCTTTATGCATATCAGTATTCGCATAATCTCCTCTTCTATATCAGTTATATGTTTCAAATGATTCACTAAGATGTCTTTAAATAGACATTCAAATCTTATGTCAGCCATAGGAAATCAAAACACAATTTCCTAGGTGCAGTGTATCTAGACAAGCAAACATAACTCATCACAAAAATGACTGCCAAGAAAATGGTGCTTGGTAACTCATCACAAAATCAGATATCGGTTAGAACAGTCAATACCGGTTGAAACAAAACATGCAAACCATTGTCCTAGAATCTTCTGCTTGATCTCCATCTTCATCTTCATCTTCATTTTGATGTCGACTTAATGTAACCATAGGTTATCTCTTAAGCACATACCAGTTGACATAGAGTACCGGTTAGAGATAGACATTAATCATACCGGTTAACTATGTAAACCAATTGAAGTTACACGGGTAGTCAATGTAACCATATGTGTGTGAGAGAGTGTTTCATCAATGACAACAAGTGATGAATACATTACAATCATCATCAAGCCAAAAGATACCATAAACCATAATCCACAGTTCCCTTCAAGTATATGATTATACTCTTTACAATAGTGGCATGACTCTCTTTCAGATCAACTTGATATCTAGCAACCATGCACATAGCATGCATGTTCAGTCTAGTCTGAGTAAGATATAGAAGTCCATCAACTATAGATCTATACAAACTCTGATTATCTTTTGGAGTTTCATCATTCTTAGACAATTTGCAACCAGCCACCATAGGAGTTCCAACAGGTTTGGAGTCATCCAACCCAAACTTCTTTAGTAATTCCTTCACATACTTCTTTTGAGATATAAATATACCTTTTTCTATCTATGAAATCTACAAACCTAAAAAAAATTCATCTCCAATCATAGACATCTCAAATTCTTTTTGCATATCACAGGAAAACTTCATGCTCAAGTCATCATCTCCTCCAAAGATAATATCATCAACAAATACTTCAGCAATAAAGATGTTATCATTCTCAATCTTAAAGTACATATTACTATCAACAACACCTTTATTAAATCCCAATTTTAACAAATATTTATCTAATCTACCAGGGCTTTCTTCAATCCATAAAGAGCTTTCTTCATTTTACATACCATGTCTCCATCATCTGATAATGAAAGTCCATCGGGTTTCTCAATGTAGATTTCTTCTTTAAGATCGCCATTCAAAAAGGCAGATTTAACATCCATCTGATATACCTTGAAATCTTTATAACCAGCATTCTAATAGCTTCAAGTCTGGCCACTGGAGCAAAAGTCTCCTCATAATCAATTCCTTCTAGAAACACATAAAAATTTCCATTAATTTGTCTTCATTTAATTTCAAAATTCTCTGAACATCAGTCGAATTCTTATTATTACACTATTATTTCTCCATTATTCATTATTCATAATTTCCATCTTTTATTATATTATTATTAATATCTCATTGTTTATCTATTAAATTTATTAAATAAAACATTATAGCATATTCATTTATACGCCTTCACGCATTCACCATATATACATTTCTCTATTTATTTAATAAAACCCTTTAATATCCCCTCCTACCACTTACCATTTCCCATTTACCACTCATCTTCCCTATACCACTCATCTTGCTTTATCCCATATTCATCCCACAACATGAACTTGCCCAGAGAAAATCTATTTAAACAACACCCCCTCTCTTATTTGAGTATCTCATCTTTATGCACCGAATTTATGTTAGTTTGCATTCTTCATCATATTTATTTATTTTAGTTTTAGTTTTATATAATGTAGTATTAGTTTTTTTTTTAAATTAGTTTTAGTTTTTAGGTTTTTAATATTTTAATGTTTAGTTTTTAGTTTTTAGGTTTTAAATTATTAATTTAATTTTAACTTTTAATTTAGCGTAGTTTTAGTTTTTAATTTAATTTAGTTTAGCTTTTAATTAGATTAGTTGTTAATTTTAATTAGATTAGTTAAGTTTTTAATTTTAGATTAGTTTTGTTAATTAGATCAGAGTTTAAATTTTTCTTTAATTAGATTAAAGTAGACTAATTTAATCTTTTAGGTCCTTGCATAGTCACATCATTCTAGCTTCCCATACCTTTTAGGTCCTTTCATAGTTTTCACCTACTTGCACCTTCCATCCTTTCATATCTCATTTAATTATACCTAGTCCTTGCATAGCACCCTTAGATCAAACCTTTGCATACCACCATTAGGTTATACCCTTGCATAATTCATTTATATCATACCCATAATCTTTGCATAGCCTTCCATGATTCCTTTAGGAAATAACTTTAAACCTTGCATAAGTGCCTTATGTCATTTCATCATTGGTCCTAGCATTTTATTATTACTTGCATACCAAAATCCAAAAAAAAAAAAAATCAAAATCCAAAAAAAAACCCCAAAAACATTGCTTGAACTTAGGATTTCTCGTCGTAGGTCTGACATCAATGTTTGATCATCAATCACCCTTATCACTTGAGGTGCATCTTTCTGGAGTTAAGGAACCTATCAGTGCCTTTGAGTTGGTATTCTTCTTTAAGTTCATCATCTTCTATAATAGCATGCCCTATGTTTGATCACTTATCCTTGTGTCTATGCATCATAGCACAATTCAAACCTCACATTGCAAATATTTTTAGACGTTGAGTATCTTTAGTACTTGCATCAAACATCATTCATCCTCATATCCCTTTTAAGGTTTATCTACACATCACTTTCCTATCATATAGATCACATTTTTGCATCAATCCTTTAGTAGTCATATCACATAGATTTCATCTTGTGGAGGCGAAAAAGCGAGACTGGACGACTAGGACCTAATCTCATTTTAGCCAACACATTGGGAATATGAAAGAACCTAGGGAGATAGCTCACTTTGGCTACTTCTTGTGAGAAAGAGAGATCCAAGGATTATCTCTTAGGGTTTCTATTCCTCTTCTTGTATGTGATGAGAAAAGTAGGGTTTGATTGATCAACTAGACTAGGAGATGAACAATGAAGCATATATGAACTGAAATTGAACAAACTTGTAGATCTGAAATTGAGATACTAAGAGCAGAGAAGGGGGGGGGATTTAGATGTGTACCTGATGCTAAAAACTGATCCAAACTGACTAGGACTAGGGTGCCATGCCACTATCCCTGAGAACCTCACAGAAAGCTGCAACTGAGGGGATGCAATTCTGAGACCCTGAGCCTGTACCCTTTCAAAAATCACTAATTTTTAAGGGGACCATGGCACCACGCCACTATCCTAGGAAGGACCAGGGCTCCACGCCACTGTCCTGGGTAGGACCAAGGTGCCACGCCCCTGTCCTTGACATTTTTGAGCAATTTTGAGACTTTTGGGTGGTACTTGTGTCTTTTCCTTATCTGGAACTCCTTTCCAGTACCTATTTCTGCACCTGCAACTGAAAAGAGAGGGTTTGGGTGGCTATATAAGGTTTTCCCTTAGTCAAACCCTTATTTTGGTGATTTCCACCTCCACAAATAGCTGATAATGTACTGAAAAATGTGTGTGCTACAACCTTGTGTGTATGCAAGATCCTAAAATGAATGAAAACAATCTAGAGCAACCCTCAACTGTAAACCCTAAAATGCTTGTAATTGACAAAGTAAATGCTCTAAATAAATAATTCAAAGTGATCTAAAGCATGAATGTAAATATGTAAATTGATGTAATGAAGCTTATGCAAAGACATGAAAATAACACAAAACCATACCCAACCCCTAAGGGAGGGTTACAAGCCAATCGTCAGTCGGTGATCTCCTATTATTCTTCAATGTCTTCAAGGATCCTAATTGATGATGAATGTTTGATGAAATGTTGTTGAATATTGTTGAATGTTGTTGAAGACTCCACATAGGCTTCTCTTTCACTGCATAGAAGGCTCCTTGTGCTCCATAAACCTTCTCTTAGATTCTTAGATCCAATAGATAGATTGATAGATCTTAGTTGCCTTTAAATGAAGAAAGAGAACTCTTATGTATGAAACCCTAGATCTTAATTTAATATTTAGGCTAACTTAGAGATTGAATTTACCACTAATTTCTTGGGGTTAAGCATTGTAATATCATAGGATTACACTCCCAAAATTTGGGGGAAAAAGTTGAGGACCATGTGCACTTTGCACATGGTCCAACCAACTTTTCACCAACTTTGCAGGGTTGTTAGATATGATGATGTTAGATCAAACCCCAAATTTACAGCTAATGTTAGAGGAATAAAATAAAAAAGAGGCACACTTAGGGTAAAGGGCCCAATTTTATGATATAAGAAGTTTTTTTTTTTGTTTAATGGTAAGAGCTATCAGTACAGGATAGCACCCTTGTATAGCATAAAAGAAACTATTACAGGAGATTTCATTGCCTACTGGTAGATTCATATACAAAACTGCTATCTACAATGAGTAAAACTATCTATAGGATGACAGACATAGACAAGGCATACTTGGCTATGCCTCTTACTGATCCCCATTGAGGGTCTGCATGATCACCCCAGCATATTCTACGATGTTGATTACACTGGTAGTGGCTCCAGCCGATAACCACCATGTTTCTAAGTTAGTTACTCTATGAAAAGGGGCCATGTTCCTGTTCTGCATAGCGCACCTAAACACCTCCCACGCATTTTCTCCAAATGATCTCATCAGCTCTTTTAACTCTTCCCTTTCAACACGTCTGCGCTCTTCCCTACTTATCTCACTGGCATCTAATTCATTCGCCTCCTCATTATCACTCTCCTCTTCTTCTTCTTCTTCAAAATCTGATGGCAAAAAGTAGCTCGGCTGGAAATAAGTCTTGAGAATGCTAATCCATTCATTCTCTGGCAGACTTAGGATGGAATTTGCAATGCTGTTACTATTGACTGGCTTGACAAAACCACTCAAGATATCCACTTCTCTTTCCCTGCACTCAATGATGTCGACCAATGGCATGAGCACGAATTCATAAATCGTGGCATCACACAAGTGACAATCAAAGTTAAATGTGATCCCCATGAGTCCTTTGATTGCATCATAAACATAGGCCTTGGTGACAAATAAGCTACAAAGCTGCACATCTAATGTTTCTTCACAGTTCATGCACCCAATGTTACCAAAGTAGGCCATGGATAAGTCTCAGTCCTGCCCAGGCACTATCCAAGATGTGGATTCCTTCAAAGCACCTTACTTAACCATGCATTTGGCTCTTGAAAAGGCCAATAAAAAGACTTGCAAACTCTATAAGATTCTTCCAACCTAATCTAGATCCCACAATCTGCAAGAATCTGCCATTCCATCACATCTACCTATCCTCTGTAAATCAGACCATCATCACTACATCTTTCAAGGGATTGGCCTGTTCTCGGTGCAATTATTCTATCATATGTCCTTCAATCATAGGCCTAGTTCAAGGGTCATCATCCCACTCCGTCGCATTTCTTTATCGATAGGTCTTTTCTGCACAAGTCTGTAATCTCTGAACTTAGTGTCTTGGGATCAACTGACACTTCTGCAGCCTATGAATTGACTCCTAAATTTGCTGACGGGTCTGCTCCTTGATTTCCCTCCCTGTGAATATGTGATATGTCATATGGCTCAATTGCTTGGAGTAAGAATTGACTGCAAGGCAGCCATTTAGCTAGTTTCCAATTAAGTAACCTACCGGTAGTCACCCCATTTATAATTATCTGAGAATCTCCTTCAATCTGTACATTAGTTAAACCTTTCTCTTTGCAGAGAACAAGCCAAGCCTCAAGGGCTCTTATTTCTGCTTTAGTGTTGGTAGTGCAGCCAATATGGCCATACGTACCACTCACCATATTCCCTTCCTAATTTCAAATGACTGCTCCAAAATCGGCCTGTCTCGGATTACCTTTGCAGGCCCCATCAAAGTTAAGTTTAACCCAATTGCTATGTGGCTTCTCCCATCTGACCTCTTTCCTGTTGATTCTTTTCTTGGGATGGTGGAATAAAGCATTTTTGAAAGACCAATTCCTTTCCATTTCCATGTCCCAATCATTGATTTTGAATTTTCTGACATTTCATGACTTACCACAAATGACTTCTTCTATGCCTATCTTAAGATTGTCCATGACTGTTTCTACTAGCTTGGCCGATTCTTTGAATATTTGTTTATTTCTCTCTTTCCAGATATACCAAGCAATTATTGTTGGACCAATCAACCATAGGATGCCCCATTTTTACTGACTAGATCTAGGCCATGCAACAAGGAAGTCTTTTAGAGTCATACTTCTAGCTGTAAATAGGCTAACCATTCCAAGGAACTAATCCCAACACCTTTGAGCAAACCTGCAATTGAAGAGTAGATGGTCCACCATTTCTTCCCCATTGTTGCATAACATGCACCAAATTGGCCCTTGTGTGCCTATTGTTTTTAGCCTATCACCAGTAAGTATCTTCCCATTCAGCGCAACCCATAGGAATGCCCCTGCTTTGGGTAGTACCCATTTGCTCCAGCATAACTTACTGGGCTAGTCCAGATTGAGGATTTTGTGCCTTTGGATTTCATAGCCCAGCCTAACACTGTACTCTCGTGACTTTGTTGCACACCAGAATAAGCTATCTTCTTCTGACGCTAATATTGATCTGTTGTTAAGTAATTCTTTGAGTTTTTGGCACAATTGCGTACTGCCAATAGTTACCCTTTTCCAAGTCCTCATACCATGAGGCTTAGTACTCTCAAAATAGTTGGCAACTTGCATGCCAATAGTGGCTTCGATGGTGTTGACCCAATCCTGATCTTCAAAGCACTTTGATAGCGGTAGCTCCCCCTCCCATGAATCCCGCTAGAACTTGGCCCTATTACCATTGCCAATCTTCCAAGAAATGTTATTCGTTAATATGCCCCTGTTGTCCCAAAGAAAATTCCAAGTGGGAGAGCCCTTGGCTGCATCTGCAATTGTGAAGATACGTTCTGAGTCATCTGAGTCCAAATACTTTTTCTAAAAGATCCTGCACCATAATTTATTGGGGCTTTTGTACATTTTCCAAGACAGCTTCACTCCAAGTGCCAAGTTCTACATACTCATTTTTCTCAATCCTGCACCTCCATCCTCTTTCTGCATGCACATTGTATCCCAGTTAATCAAAGGTATCTTCTTATGATCCTTCGCCCCATCCCAAACAAACTTTTTGAGAAACCCATCTAATTTCACTCCAACCAAATTGGGCATTTGAAAGCATTGCATACTATAGATTGGAACTACTCATAGCATGGATTTAATCATTAATAGCTGTCTAGCTTGAGTAAGCCATCTATTCTTCCATTGCTTCAATTTAATCTTACAAGAATTAAGTACATCCTCCCAAATATCTGATCGCCTACAGCCCATGTTAATTCTGATCCCAAGATATTTGAGGGGCAGATCAACAGTTTTTCATCCAAGTAATTGCAAAATGCAGTTTTGTAACAATCTTTCTGTGTTAAAAAGGAAAATCTGTGACTTATCCATATTCATTACTTGGCCTGATAGCTTTGAATATTCGTCTAATACCTCTCTAATTCCTTTGGCTTCTTTCATTGTTGCTTCACCAAACAAAATAGTGTCATCCGCAAATTGAGAATGGGTAATGGGCTCTATCAATCTATGAACTTGTATACCTTTCCAATGATAGATAGATTGCTTGGTTTTGATTAGATTGCTAAGGACTTCTACCATGAGAACAAAGAGGGTCGGAGATAAAGGGTCCCCTTGCCTCAATCCATTGGTAGCTTTAAAGAAGCCACAAATTGCACCATTCACAAGCATAGAAAAGCTAACCGTGGAGATCCAAAAACTAACACATTCTATCCATTCCTTTATAAAACCATAACAACTAAGAACCTTAATCAAGAATTGCCAAACTGCCTTATCATAAGCTTTTGCAACATCAAGCTTAATGATCATACCTTTTGATTTCTCTTTATGGATGGAGTGCATGACTTCGGACACTAAAATAATGTTGTCTGCTAGCTCCCTTCCAGGGGTGAACCCATTCTAATTTTTTGAGATGAGGTGAGGTAAGAGCTTCTTTAGTTTGTTGGCCATTGCTTTCAAGATGATTTTGTATATGGTATTGCATAACGATATGGGCCTAAGATCATGCATTGAAGTGCATTCCTATTTTTTGGGAATTAAAGCAATGACTGTAGTGTTCATCTCTCTTACAAACTTCCCTTTTTTCTTGAATTCTTCTACAACCAACCAGATATGATATCCCAGAAAGTCCCAATACTTTAAATAAAACTCAGCTGTCATACCGTCCGGGCCTGGTGCCTTGTGAGGATGGAGTTTGAAAGTGGCCCTTTTGACTTCTTCTAGGGAGGATGGTTCACAAAGCAATTTAGCCTCCTCCACACTTACCAAATTGTACATAAGTTCAGGGAGCCTGTTATCCAGCATATCGCCTGCCTGATAGAAATTACCCAATAATTTAACAAAATGGTCGAGTGCCACATGCTCTAACTCAGCCTCAGTGCTTCTCAAAATACCTCCACCATCCAAGATAGCAGTAATTTTATTTTTGTTTCTTCTGACTTTTGAAGTTGCATGGAAAAATTTTGTGTTATAGTCTCCCTTAGCAACCCATAATGCTCTCGACTTATCTCACCAATATACTTCTTCTCTGTTTAGTAGTTCTGCATACTATTCCTTAAGGAGTTTTCCTTCAAGTAGTCTTCTCTGACCATCCCTACTAGCATGACTCGATTGTTGATTTCTTCCAATTCTTCCTCAATTCTAATTTTTTCAGAGAATATATTCTTGAATGAGGATTTACTCGAGAGTTTTATGTTGTTTTTGATATATTGAATTCGCTTTACAAAATAGAAGCTAGGGGAGCCCGAAAAAGAGTTGCTTTCCAGCCACCATGTTTTGAGTAGATCAATGAATTTAGGGTCCCTCCACCACATACTCTGAAATTTGAAGTAATTTTTGTTCTTATGAGCCTCATGATTAATTGACAGAGTAACCAGGAGATGATCTGATCCAGCTTGCGGGATGATTTTAGTGTCCATGGAGAAGCTACCATTAATCCACCATTCCCCCCCAAAAAAGCGATCTAATCTTTTAGAAAATTTTGAAAATTTAAGCCTTCTATTGGTCCAGGTGAACTTACCATTCTTCCGAATAACATCCACCACTTCACAATTCGAAATGAACTTTCTGAAGTCTTCCATTACTCTAGTGCTCTTCCTCAGCCCTCCTTCCTTGTCGTCAATATCTAAAATTGCATTGAAATCCCCAGACAAGATTACCTTTTGCATTTCTAATAACTGCAATTGCTCATATATCTCTGTCCATACTCTTAGCTTTTCATCTATCTTAATTGGCCCATATTAAACAAGGGAAAGCCAAAACCTCCTGGTTTGTATATAATGTTGCACGCCATCCAAAACTCATTGGACTCTAATGGGATCACCTCAAAAACCTCTAAGTTCCACAGAATTCCAAGTCCTCCAGCAGATCCTCTGGTGTCTTTAAATATTCCTTCCCACTTATTGCAAAATTTTATGAATTCAGCCACCTTATGACCATTCAATTTGGTTTCCTGAAGTAAGATCATTTCAAACTCTAGCTTGGCCAAAGATCTTTTGACCAAGCGTCTTTTGTCAGGGGTTGTTAAGCCCCTGACATTCCAAGATGAGATTCTCATTTCTGTCCAAGGGAGGGGCTACCTCCCTTGGAATTCTTCATGTATTCTAGAACGCTAACAATACCTTTCTCTTATGCTTTTTCTTCTCTGATCTATTTATGGCTTTTCCTGCCTTTAACCCCTTTTGCTCTACCCAAGAGGGTATTGGCTGATTGACTAATGCATCTGGGGTCTAGGCTATCCAAGACATCGTCTTCACCCTCCCGGTCTGAACTACTCCCTTCAGTATCGCTTGTGCATTCCTTAGCAATGTTTACGGCCTGAGAGCCTGGCATAGGAAACAAAATTTGGCTTGGTATAACCGCTCCTTCAACATTATTGATTTCTGATTTCACCTGACAAGGTTGAGGGTTAGGTTCAGGATGCATCCTAGCATCAAGCAATGGTTTTATCTTAGGAGGCTTTTGTTTCTGCTCATTTACTTTCTTTAACCATATTGCCTTTTCCTTATCTTCTTTCCTCTGCTTAGTATTATATGCCCTATGCACAAAAATTCTGCAACTTTTGGTTTGATGGGTTTTACTTCTGCATTTTTGACACACATAAACTTCTCTCTTAATTTCAATGCCCTATTTCCATAATCCATTGTCCATTCTAAGATTTATAAGGGAAGGAATCTATTCGACCACTACAATTTTCATCCTAGCATATATATATGAACCATTTTCAATGATTTATTCATCAATTTCCAGAAGGGTACCGAGCACCCAATTTTCTCAAGACTTGAGTCCCCCCAATATTCGATTGGGAGATTATACAGTTTGATCCATACCGGAGTTTCATAGACTGTGAGTTTTAGCGGGTTAAAATTGGGTGTCCATGGCTGAATGTAGAGTGAAAAATTTTCAAAATACCAACTTTTTGAACTTAGAATTTGATCCCTTATTCCTTTCTCTGTGAAGATTGCCACAAAAAAGCCTTTCAGAAGAAATTTCACCACAGTTTGACTATCCCAATTATTTTTTATCCATGGGTTAATGATTCGCCTAGATTTCTTCGGCCCAATGATTCTGGCAATAACTGCGAGATCCTCCCAAATACCTTTGTCATCAATAGCTTCCTCTGTTAAATCAATCTCAACCCGTCTCGGCGTGTTGCTTCCTTTCGTGGTGTTCTGGTTTGGGGCATCATCCTTCTCCTTCGAGATATCATCGTTATTGCAGCATGTATGTTTTGGGCCTTGATTATTCCATTCATCCTACAAAATTTGCCTCTTAGTCTGTCTGTCCGCTAATTGCTTCTTTTCATCTCCCTCAACCATGCCCTGTATGCGGTCATGAGCCTGTTGCTAGATATTGTCCCCCACCGAACGACTTCCAAATACTTCCCTCTATGCTTCACAATCTGTCCTCTGCTTTTCTCTCTCACCCTGCCCTACCTCGCTCGCCATTAATTTTTAGATTATTGATATTGTAATATAAGAAGTTATGAAATATGACTTTAGATTTAATTAAATCAATTAATTAAATTCTTAAAGAGAAATTATTATGCAGGATGCAAATACACTAAGGCGGGTACTAAACTAAGTGTGGAAATGTACCACCCTAGGAAGGTTGTACAATTTACAACACTACATTTAGCCCCCACTTTAGCAATCATATGACACTATGCGCATATGAAATCTAAAGTAAAGAAAAGTAAACATTATTTGAAAAAGGATATATCCACAAGTTCTCAGACGAAGCTCCCAGTAGTATCTGCAGTACACAGTTAGGAACAACACCCTACAAAAACACATGTTAGATAAAATCACAAAATCACCTAAATTCTTACTAAGGAAGGTGATAAAAATTTGAGGGTAGCTATATGCGCCCCCTATTTCAGCTTGCTAATTTTAGTGAGTTGAAATAGGGTATCATGTTTACCACATTGAATTGTGAAAGAAGATTGATGACAATTGCTCACAAGAAGATTTGATACAAGATCAAAAACTAATGGAGAATCATTTCGTAAGAAAGAGGACTAAACCTCAATTCCAACTCAACAAAGAGTGTGAGGATTTGAGAGTTCTCTAACACAAGATGAAAGATTTAAATGGAAACAAATGAGAGAGATACAATTCAAAAACAAAATGTAACTCCATAAAGGACATTGGGAAAGAATGGAGGATTGAAATGACATCAAAGAGAGATTATTTATAGAAACACTCTTCTAAAAGAAGGTAAGAGATCCTCATCAGGGATATGCACGTACACAAAATAGAAGGCTTTATTATAAAAGATACTACTCAATGAAGAAAAGAAATTGATGAATGATCAAAGAATTCCAACACCAAGGAGGAGGTCCCAATTAAGGATATGTACTTAAGATCCCCATTAGGGATGCTTGTTCTAATATGAGAGAAAGAATTAAAATATGAATACACCTATACAATCAATAAGAAATCCTTATAGAAGACACTACTTCACAAAGGGAAAATTTTAATCTTAAGAAGGAGAGATGTTTGAAATCACTCTTTCCCCCATATATAGGGAGAAGAGATGAGATAAAAATAGGCTATTATGTTGCTTCCAAAAGTATGATTGCACATGAAATTGTACCATCATTAATGACAATGAGCCCCCAATAAGTGAGCTACCAATGTCACATAATGATGAGCAACATAATAGCCATCAATGTTATTTAAAGACATGATAGATTGAATGAATTATTTGAATATGACATGTTAAATTCTCTACTATAAGTGAGATTAAAAACATGTATAAGATGATGAATTTTAAAAAGTCTTTAGAAAGAGAGAAGTTTATAGGAGTAGAATAGGCCACTAAGTCATTCTTTTCTTGCACTCAAGAGATTTGAGGAGAGGGATAAGTGTAACTCATTAGAGCCTTATTCCTAGAAGAAGGGATTGTAAAATGAGTAGAAGATAAAGTCCCATAAGGGGGATTAGAAATATCTTGAGGAGATTCATAAAGAGATTTGTTCATCACCAAGATTTCCTTATGAGGGGGATGAGTGTTGAAAGAAGTAGAAGATGATTTAATTGAGGTGAGGTCATCATCACTACTAAATATATCATTCACATTGAGAGATGGTCTTTTAGATGCTTTGGTGGGCTTAGAAGGATCGCATCCAAGTCCAAATGAAGCTTCATGTGTGGTATGTTCTAAAGGAACTTTAATTCCTTGTTCATTTGTGCCACAACCGTTGCCATCATAGCCATTCTTAGCTAAAATGTGAAAACCAGGACCATAAAGCGATACCAAATTAGAGAGAGATGGTTGCGCCTCATAGGTCTTAGTGCTATTTTAGTTAGAGGAAGGATTTGAAGAATTATTTGAATTAGAAGTAGCCACAAAGGGGTTACTTAGTTGTTTAGACAAAGTGGGTTGCTCTTTAGGTTCCTCCTTAGATTTCTCCTTCTCAGTCTTAGATTCTTTCCAAGATACTCTATACTCTCCTATAAAAGTAGGGTTAAATTCTAAAGATCCCCAATCATCATTTGAAATCACTTCGAGAGAGAGAAGATATCTTTCAGAGGAGATTTCGATTGAGTAGAAGAATCAGGAGTACTAGAAGGAACAAGATCATTAAATGAAATAGATGTATTTGAAGAAGTGGGAGGATTTAGAGAAGAATGGGAAGTAGTTGAACAACAAGATCTATATTTGAATGGCTCTTGAGGTTTGTCAGCTAACAAGGTATATGTCTTATTGTTATAAATGAACTTGACTTGCCTATGAAAAGTTGAAGGGATAGCTTGCATGCTATGGATCCATAGTCTCCCTAATAGAAGGTTATATGTCAAATTACCAGGCATGACATGAATAGGTGTAGGTTTTTAGCTAACAAGGTATATGTCTTATTGTTATAAATGAACTTGAGTTGCCTATGCCAAGTTGAGGGGAAAACTTTCATGCTATGGATCCACGGTCTTCCTAATAGAAGGTTATATGTCAAATTACTAGGCATGACATGAATAGGTGTAGGTAACATAACAAAACCTACCTTAACAGGACCTACCTTAATAGGTGTAACATAATAGGACCTACCTTAATAGGTGTAGGTTATATGTCTAATAGAAAGATAAGTGGGTTCGATGAGATAACTTTCCACATTAATCTTATCCAATAAGTCTACGCCACAAACATTAAGGCCAAACCCATTGTACACAAGGGTTCATCTTATAGCACTGTCAGTGATAATAACCAGAATCATAAGAGGGTCGTATTCATTTTGGATTTCATGAGAAGGTAACTCATCTTGTGTGAATACAATTTGAGCTTTGGGTTAGTTTGTAGGATCAATCAAAGAAGCCATGTTATTAGGTGTCACTGGAGGTGGGACATCTATTTTTTTCAAAAGCATCTTGTAACATCCCATGATAAGCGGGTAAAGTTTGAACCAAATCCCAGATAGAAATCTTGGCAGGAGTATCTTTAAGTTGTTCAATGAGATCATACTCCTTACTAAGAGTGTGATATACGAGGTTCTTGTGGAAGAGCAGGTTGAGAGAGAGGAAGTGAAGTTGGGATAACTAGAGGAGGACTAGGTTGCCTATTGTTTCTTGTGTTGTAGGTATGAGCAACCGTATGATAACTCTCTCTAGTGATTTTCTTAGCATACTCATAAGGGCTCTTAGTAGGATAATCTCCTTGCATAGTAATAATAGGTTTCTTAGGAGTAAAAAAGGAATCATTTTCATAACCACCTTGAACCACTAAGATAAGATTACGTTGAGAATTTTGAGAAGGACAAGCACCTTGAACTATGAAGAGGGGTTTATTAGGTATTTCATTCACATGTATCAAATGGATTGAAGATGGTTTAGGAATATCAGAGATTTCCTTATGAATTTTAGAAGAATAATGGACAAGATTGTTGGAAGAATTGTTGATAGTCTCTTCTTGCACTAAAATGTTATCATGGATAAGATGAATTTTAGGAGATAGACTAGAAGTAAAAAATGATATTTTAGAATGAAGAGTATTAGTAGGAAAGGTCATATCATCCTCTACCATCAAAGGATCTACATGGGGAATAGACCTTCTAGGAGAAGGATAAACATTACTCTCTAAAGTTTCACCTTTGAGAGGGATAACTTTGAAAGAGATGTTAACAATCTCTTCTTTAACTAAGGCATCCTTATGAGTATAACCTAATTAGGGAGAAGGAGATGCCTTACCTTTAGAGAAAAAATGATTGAGATTCATGGAAGGTGAGATGCTATCAAGGGAGTTACTCTCATGGGGTAGAGAATAATCAACACCTTATTCTAATGGTTCATCCCAAATAGTGAGGTCATTGAAAAAAGTATTAGTAATATCATGCACAAAGATGTCCTTATTGTTATTGCCAATTTTGGGAGAAGGGATAACATTGTTCATTAATTCTTCATCCTTAGGAGGGAGAGCATCACTACACATGTTTAAATCATCCTCTAGCCTCAAAATGTGTTCAATAGGATGTTTAGGGGAGATAGAATTAAGGAAATTGATTATGATTTCATCTTCTTTCTATAAGGCATATTTAGGGGTAGGAAAAACTTTGGGGCAAGGAGAAGCATTTCTCATTAATGCATCATCTCTAGTGGGAATTTTGTTGAAGTCAAAAGAGGAGATGCCATCACTAGGAAAAGTAGGGACAATACCACCTCCTTGCACAAAATTAACCTCATGAGAGGAGTACTCTTTAGGAGGGAGATGAACATCTTTCTCCAAAGATTCATGCTTAGGAAGGAGATCTTTGAAAGAAATGCTCATAACCTCTTGTTTCACTAACATTCCCCCATTGGTATGACCAAATTTAGGATAAGATAAGCCAATTTCCATCAATACCTTTTCACTTAGAGAGGAATCATGTAAATAAGGTAAAGTAACATTAAGAAATTTGTTTATGATATCATCCTCTTCCTCTAAGATAGCTAGATGGGAAGGGCACATTTTCAGGGAATTGTCAAGATCACTCTTCAAATCTTCATCCTTATAGTATGGGAGATTTTTGAAGGGGTTTGTAACAACTCTTTTAGGAACTAAAATTTTGTCATAGATAGGAGGAGGTTCTTTATGAGATGGAAAAATTGAAGCAAGGGAAGCTAACCCATTATCACATTTATGAAATGAATGCATCATGACAACAATTTTCCTCTTTCAAATGATAACATATGCAAAATAGAAGGAAATGTTCAATTTTAACCAATGCAAGAACTCTAAAATCTTATTTATAAAATGAAATTTATGAGTGAAATGTGTTCCTAAATCAGATCTGAAATTAATGATCCCAATTAAGCTATCCACAAGTTCAATTTCAAATTGAAAAATTAGGGTTTTACCAAAATTGACCTCTAAATTTTTTTGAAATTTGCAAGGAATTGAAACTTGTAAATGTAAATTTGAATTTTAAATAACAAAAACACTCAGATCTAACAACATAAACTAAAATTAAATAATATTGGATTCACGTTGGGCTCACCAAAATGTATAGGCAGAAAACCTAGACCGGATGACTAGGACCTAATCCCACTTTAGCCAACACATTGGGAATACAAAAGAGCCTAGGGAGATAGCTCACTTTGGATACTTCTTATGAGAAAGAGAGATCCAAGGATTATCTCTTAGGGTTTCTGCTCCTCTTGTTGTATATGATGAGAAAAATAGGGTTTGATTGATCAACTAGACTAGGAGATGAACAATGAAGCATATATGAACTAAAATTGAACAAACTTGTAGATCTAAAACTGAGATACTGAGAGAAGAGAAGGGGGAGGAATTTGTATGTGTACTTGATGCTGAAAATTGAACCAAACTGACCAGGACCACGGTGCCATGCCACTATCCCTAAGAACTTGACAGAAAGTTACAACTGAGCGGATGCAATTCGAAGACCCTGAGCTTGTGCCCTGTCAAAAATCACTAATTTTGAGGGGGACCATGCCACCATGCCACTATCTTAGGTATTAATAGGCTTCCACACCCCTTTCCTTGATATTTTTGAGCAATTCTGAGACTTTTGGGTGGTACTTGTCACTTTTCTTGATCTGAAACTCCTTCTGAGTACCTATTTCTACACCTACAACTGAAAGAGAGGGTTTGGGTGGATATATATGGTTTTTCCTCAGTAAAACCCCCATTTTGTTTATTACCACCTCCACAAATAGCCGATAATGTACTGAAAATGGGTGTGCTAGAACCTTGTGTGTGTGCAAGATCCTAAAATTAGTGCAAACAATCTAGACCAACCATAAAGAGTAAACCCTAAAATGCTTGTAATTGACAAGGTAAATGCTCTAAATAAATTATGCAAAGTGATCTAAAGCATTAATGTAAATATTAAAATGAGTGTAATGAAGCTCATACAAAGACATGAAAACAACATGAAACTGTACCCAACCCCTAAGGGAGGGGTACAAGCCAATCGTTAGTCAGTGATCTCCTATTATTCTTCAATGTCTTCAAGGCTCCTAATTGATGATGAATTATTGATCAAATGTTGTTTAATTTTATTGAATTTTGTTGAAGACTCTACATAGTATTCTCTTTTTCTACATAGAAGGCTCCTTGTGCTCCAAAAACCTACTCTTAGATTCTTAGATCGATAGATCTTAGTTTCCTTCAAATGAAGAAAGAGAACTCTTATGTATGAAACCCTAGATCTTAATTTCATCTTTATGAAGACTTAGAGATTTAATTTCCCACCAATTTATTGAGGTTAAGAATTTTAATATCATAGGATTATGCTCCCGAAATTTCGAGAAAAAACCAAGGACCATGTGCACTTTGCACATGGTCCGACCAACTTTTCACCAAATTTTCAGGGTCATTCGATATGATGATATTAGAGTGAATCCCAAAGTTATAGGTGATTTTGAGATGTTTTGATATGCAAAATTGGGCCTTAAAGGTTGAAATAGGACATAATTAGGGTTTATGATTTAATGGTTTATTGAAGGAATAAAATAAAAAGTGGCATGCTTAGGGTAAAGGGCACAATTTTATGATGTATGAAGTGATGAAATATGACTTCAGATTTAATTAAATTCTTAAAGGGAAATTACAATGAAAGATGCAAAGACACTAAGGCGGGTGCTAAACTAAGTGTGGAATTTCACCACCCTAGGAAGGGTGTACAATTTATGACACTACACATCTTTACATTGATCCTTAGTTGCATCCCAATCTCACTCATATCATATAGTTCCCCCTTTGCACATTAGGGTTTTCATCATACCTTGAGTCTCATTCATCGTCATATCCATAAACCTTAGGTCAAAGATCAAAACAATCACTTGTCTCCTAACTTGAGAATCAAAATATTTCAAAATCATCTATTTAAAGATGGAGACAATCTTATTAATTTTCATGAAGAAGAACACATTAGCATTGCGACCAGTGAAACAAGAGATTAAGAAATAACTCAATCCACTATTGACAAAACATTTCATGATCATAGATTTACTAAACTCCTTAAAGAGGTGGTTAAACATGATCCACAAGTATACTTCAAAGCCCTTACTGACGAGGGAATTAAATTGCCACCTGATTTTGACATATCATTTCTCACTGTTAAGGACAAACTAAGTTAGCGAACTTAAACATACAGGGAAAAATAATGAGGAGAGGATAAAAGATCATATAACTTTCTACTTGCAACCGGGATACAAGAGATCTACAAAAACATCAAAACATATATCTACCAATGATCCCGTACTGAATTAAATAAGAGCATTGAGACAAGAGATATACACTCTCAAGAATAAAATGGTATCATCGCACAAATTTTCCATTGAGGACATATGTCCCTATCCTTTTGATCTAATCATTCCTATGCCACCTTTTCCTAGTCATTGGGAGATCCCAAAACTAGATAAGTATAAAGGAAAAGCGTAACCTAGAGATCCCTTGAGAGAATTTTTTGCCACTACCTTGGAATTCACAGTAGATGAAACATACCTTATGAGACTCTTTTCTCACAGTATTGGAAGAAGTACCATGGAATGGTTCTCTAGACTACCTCCAACCATCAAATATTTCTAAGAATTGGTTGATAAGTTCATTTCACATTATGCTTACAACTGGGAACATGAGGTGACCATGATGGACCTCTTCAACACAAAACAAAAACAAGGAGAATCCTTCATATCATTTTTGTAAAGATGGAGACATTTGACAAAAATATCACCTTATAACATTCTTGATAAGCAACTTGTTGACCTCTTTTGTTGCAATTTAAACAAGGAAATTGGAAGAGAAATTTGCCTCAAGTGTTTGGATACCTTTGATGAGGTCATATACATGGGATTCCACAATTAAAAAACCTTTATTAACGATGGTACTATAAAGATAAATGATGATAAAGATCACAAAGGCTCGAGTTCAAACCATAAAACACCCTTTTAGGCTAAGAACAAGAATATGGTTAATGATGGAGTTGTTGACGTGAAAAATGTTAAAACATCATCACATGTTTACAAATTTAAGGTTTCATCATCAGACAAAGGAAAAGAGAAACAAAGAAGCTTCCCTAAATAAAATTTTACACCATTGGAACAACCGCTTGAATCAACATTGAAAGAACTCCTTGAAAACAATCTTATAATATTGCTAGAGATAAGAGAATAGAATCCTCAATTTAAACCCCCATGGTGGAATGATGATCACTTTTGCGACTACCATAGACACAAGGGTCATAAGACTAACAATTATAATAAAATCTGACATGTGATACAAGACCTTCTCAATGAGGGAAAAATTTTGGCTGATGGATATACTCCTTCCAGTAACTCTGATTGTGAGATATTCAAAAATCCTTTCCCTAAGCATGACAAGGATAAAGGGAAGGCCCCAAAATATTGTGATGGGATTAACAATACCAATGCTAAATATGACTATACCATAAACAACATCAGTGAGGCCGATAATCATGTGAACACTTTTATCATAAAGGGGAAAGAAACTGATTGCAATGTTACCACTTGCATAGGCACATTTATTCTTAAGGGCTCTAATTCTAAACCCACTACATCATCTTCACAAAAAAACCTTATGGAGAATTTAGAGAAGACGCCCGCACAGATTTCTATACTTGAGTTGCTACGCTTATCCCATGAGCATAAAGATATCCTTGATAAAGTACTCACTACCACTACTGTTCCTATAGACCTGCATGTAGATCAATTTCAAGATATGGAGGGACATATCGCCTCCTCTCATACCCTCACTTTCACTGAGAATGACAATTTATCCATGCAACAACCACATAACGTGCCCCTACACATTGAATTTTGTGTCCATAGATTTAAGATCAAGCGAGTTTTGATAGACGAAGGAGTAGGTCTAAATATTTATAATCTAAAATTGATTAGAGAGCTTGGGTCTTATGAAAATACATTTTATCCAAAGAAAAATATTACAATAAAGGCATATGATGAAGAGGAATGCTCATTGAAGGGATCAATTACATTGCCTATTAAAGTGGGACCTGTGGTGAAGGATGTGATTTTTCAAGAAATTGATCTATCCTTGACCTATAACATTCTCCTTGGAAGGCCTTGGATCCATGCAATACAAGTTGTACCTTCTACCTATCATCAATGTATCAATTTTTTTGCACAATGGTGCTGAAGTAATTATACTAGGAGATCCAAACCATTTTATGTATTGCAACAATTTGAGTTCTAAGACTGAATCCATCATTCCTAGCAACCATGAATCACCTCCTTCCCAAGCATACCTTGATCTTGAATCCTTAAAGGCATCCACTTACAAATCCAATGAAGCTAAGATTAGAATAAAAGTAAAAGACCATGGAGTAGGGGAATATTTTATGAGTCGTACTCTTTGCATTGGAAGCTACCTTTGTCCCCTTGCACTTATAGAAAACCACAAATGAGTGAAACCACATTGGAAACCACTACTATAATTTGTAAACCTACTTTTTTTTAAAAATAGGGAGATTTGTATGATGAAATCAAAGAAGAGGACCTCTTGAGATGGTTATACAAAGATGAAGATACAAAGAAAGAACAAATTATAGAACCTGAAGTCAAAATACTAGCTGAGCAATATGGAAAATGGATAGACAAGAAAGATCACATAATAAAGGTGGAATTCCTAAAACAACTATATAAGGTGGAACAACAAACAATTTAATATCAAAATCCAAACCTCAAGAAATATCACATGACTCCTTCACAAAGACAACAAGACATTTCTTCCAAATATCCCTCAGATAGACAATTTACACCTTTTGGACAATCTATTGAGTCATCTTTGAAAGAGATTCTTGAGCACAATCTTATCACATTTCCTAACACAACCCCACAAGGATGTAAAATTTTTAAGTAACTATTGTGCATATCATAGACAAAATGAACATAAGACTTCAAATTGCATGGAATTAAAATATAAGATTCAAGATCTCCTTGATAATGGTGTCATTGAAATTGAAGATCCTAATGACTCACCTAAAGAGAAACAAAGAACTACTTTTAAGAATGATCAAAATCATCAACTTGTGTCTAGCAAGGCTCCACCTATAGCCTCCATATCTTCCATGATGCCTCCATCTCCTAAGGCTTCTCAAAAATAATCCATACCATATCCCTCAAACAATGAACCAAATGATGAAACTTCTCATGTTGACCCTCAAGGGCTATCAATAGTACAAATCCAAGCTAATCCAATTTTTCATACAAATCCTTTATACGATTCAAATATCTTAGATCATGTGCCATCATACACCCCAATTCCAACCACTTTACAAGGCCCCATCCAAAATGCTTCCCCGTCATGCCAAAACATGAACACCTTCTAAAAAACCCCCACACCTATACAAAATACTACCCCTTCCTTAGAAGTGACTCCATGTCAAGAGGATAATCTTAAAAATGAAGAAACAAATCCTATCTTAAATCAAGATCAAGACATAAAAACTCTCCAATCCCATCCAACGGTTGAAAAAGATCCTACCTCCTTATAATCCCATGATTATCCCCTGATACCTTTCCATTTCTTCCAATATGATCCCCTTCCATCTAAAGAGAAAGATCATGATGCCTCTTCCACCTTTTCAAATGATCCTATTAAAAATGAAGAGTCAAACACCCTTCCTACTCTATTCAATGGTCCTCTTCCATGTCAAGATCAAAGTATCCCTTTATTCCCTTTTCATTATTCTCCATGTTTACCTCAAGAGTCCATCATGCCTATAAAGCCCTCTCATGATCCTATCATTCCTTGCAAGCCACCTCCTGCCTCTGCCATCAAAGGTAAGAAGAAACCCTTTGTTAAAAATATCTTCCAAAGCATGCATTATCAAATAAAAGGGTTAGACATTCATGAAAAAGGTATATTAGAACCCCCTGATATAAAAGATAATCTTGATTATAATGGCTACATTTCTCACCCTCAAAATATTGGTATTGCTCATAAATCCTACATTTCTTTAGTTAAATCCAAATACACACCTTCCCCTTCATCCCTTCCATCCATTTTAGGTCCCTATATCCCTCCATCCCTTATGCAGGATCAAAAAGGCACACATTTTGAGCACCTTCAATCCATCCAAACCTCCATATCATTCCTATCTATCCATAGATTATTTTCCTTCTCCAAGCAACTTGGATGCTAAGAATAAAAGTCATAAGTCAATAAATCCACATGTGTTCAAGGATCAACATGTCTCATCTAATTGACATGTCAAAACAAAGAAAAATATGATCCAAAAAGAAAAAGAAAAACCCAAAAGGCCATGAAGGCCCATTGAGCAAAAGAAAGAAATTTCAAAAGCCATATGGGTTCCTAAGGCACTTGTAGAAGAAAGGAATTCTAAGGAACTAAAAAATAAATAAAATTCAAAAGCCATATGGGTTCCTAAGGTTCTTGTAGAAGAAAGGTGTTCTAAGGAACTACAAATTAAAGAAAAGTCAAAAATCATATGGATCCCCAAGCAGCTCCTTGAATTACAGCATCCCAAGAAAAATTAGAGTTGGGATCCAAGATTGTTATCCCTACTTCTAAACCTCTCTAACCTTTCAAATCCATTTTGAGCCCTCATGTTTCAAACTCCATTACCATTCCTCCATCAAAATCTCAAAATCCAAAATACACTTTTCCTCCATCACTCCACCACCCTTCAAGGTGTGTGCCAATTTTGATCCTACCAGCATTTCCATTCACTCATGCACTATTCTTTCAATATCCCATCCATTTTCCAACACCTATTTTCCATCCTTCCATTCCTCTTATCCAATCCTTTGCATAAATCCTTACACTAGTTTCATCCAATCATCCATTTCATCCCCCTTCACCATTACCCTATCAACATTTGAGCATACCTTCATAGCCATGGTATATTGCAACATATATTTCTCAGGGTTACCATCCAATGCACAACAAGATGCTTGAGTCCTCCCTCCATCTCTTATCATGTATTCATTATCTTCCAAAAAGTGACAAAAAAAAAAAAGAGAAAAAGAAAAGATGAAAAAAAGAGAAAAAAAGAAAAGAAAATAAAAAAGTGAAAAATAAAAAAAAAGTAAAGAGAAATAAGTTCGTCCATGTGTGAAAACCACTTCTTATGGCGCCTTGGGCAAGTACCATGATGAAAACCTAGCAAACAAGCGTCATGTGTAATCCATTATCTTCTTGCACTATTCACTTGGGGCAAGTTCCTTCCAGGTTATCTTATCTGACACATCCATCTATTACCCTCATCCTCCATTATCCTTCATCCTCCATTATCCCTCATTTACTCTATATCCATACATATCCCTTTTCCACCTTTGATCTTGACAAGGTTAAGGATCTTTATAGGCCTTATGTGTCCTATCTATTGCACTTGTTCCACACCCTGGATCTCCTATCCTTCATTTTGTCCATTCTTTGCTTCTATCCTTCATTACCACCTTTGATCTTGCTTATCATATATGCCTTGTATCCAAATCCATCTCTTGATCTTGATCAAAATTAAGGACATAAAATCAGAAAACCTCTTGACATGTCCATTCCTTTGGATCATATGACATTTGTTACACCTATCATTGCTTTATATTTCTATATCAAGTCCCTTTGCTTGGATTGACATGTTATCCTATTGCGAGATAGTCCTCAGAATCACATAAGCCTCTACCATCATTCACATATCCATTCATGTTCTGCTAGTTCATTCACTCGCTTAAAATCCTTTTTACCTTGCTAGACACTACGGGCAAACATTGAGAAAATCCTAAAAAGCATAAAATGTCCTAAAAAAATCATAAAATGACCTGGAAAATCATAAAATTTTCTGAAAAAATCCTAAAAATCATAAAATTTCCTAAAAAAATCATAAAAATCATAAAATATCCTGAAAAAATCGTAAAATGTCCTGAAAAAATCATAAAATTTCCTCAAAAAATCATAACAATCATAAAATATCCTAAAAAATCATAAAAATCATAAAATGTCCTGAAAAAATCATAAAGAATCATAAAATTTCCTAAAAAAATCATAAAAATGATAAAATTTCCTTAAAAAACCCTAAAAATCCTAAAATGTCCTAAAAAAAACCCTAAAAATCATAAAAATCCAAAAAAGACATGTAATAAACATTGCAATGACACAAACACTTCAGACAAGCATGCATCTTTGCACTTCAATGACTTCATGACGTGACGAGATTACGATTGACCAAATATAATATCTGATCGACTTATCAAAACCAAACACATTATCTTTGAACGAAAATCACTTTGGCATAGCGCATACTATCTGTTTGTTTGTTTTTTATCTTTTGATTGTTTCTGATTTTATTTTCGGTGACATGTCTTTTAGCTTTTCAAGGATGTCTCTAACTAGAGATTTTATCTCCAGGATGTCTTTGACTAGAAAGGCGAGGATGGGGTACCTTCACCTATTTGCTACTTCTAGATTGCTCCTTAGTAATATGATGACTCATCTTAGGACATGATCATCCAAGATCATCGAAGACATAATGGTTTGATGCAAACCGAGGTAATCCTTCTTGTTTGACGGGTTTCCTTTCATGCAATTGGTATGATGATTCATTTGGGTCTTATTCATATCTAGATGAGTTTTATCCTATTTCCATAAATAAGCTCGATGATGACATAAGCACTTAAGAGGCACAAGAATTCTCATCACCTTCATATCCCCTTTCTCATCACTCTTTCTTCTTTCTCATCACTTTTCTCTTTTCATCAACCTTTTCATCTCTCTTTTTTCATCATTTCTTTCATCACCTTTTTCTTTCCTCTTATTGTAGGGAGATCAATCAAATGCTTTATCCAACTGAGTCATGTCTCAGAATCTTTAATTGCTTTATCATATCAGTATACTTGCTTCTTGTTATCTCAATGCCTCTCGATCAATCATCCAATCAATCATTGAATCACTTTATCTTGCACTAGCATCAATCCTATCAGCTTAATCAGCTCAATCAGCTTAATCATCTCAATCATCTTAATCGGCTTATCAACCTAGCTATACTATTAATTTCCATCAATTGTTCACTTACGCCTCATCAACTATGCATTTCCATCAAATGTACATCTCAAATTAATCACTTGCGCAATATCAATCATCCAATCTTCTCTCCTATGATCTATCAAGAGATCAATCTCCATCAATCAGTTCGATCAATCTCTCGAGGGGACATAACCAGTCAATCATCATCCTTAATAGGACACCTTTGGGGCATTTATAAGTTGATCATTTTCTTTGGAACAATGCGACAAGTTGCACTGTCTCAAAGAGGGGCAAAATGTAGACACATAAAAATTTCCATTAATTTGTCCTCATTTAATTTCAAAATTCTCCGAACATCGAGCGAATCCTTATTAGTACACTATTATTTCTCCATAATTCATTATTCACATTTTACATCTTTTATTATATTATTATTAATATCTCATTATTTATCTATTAAATTTATTAAATAAAACATTATATCATATTCATTTATATGCCTTCATTCATTCACCTTATATACATTTCTCTATTTATTTAATAAAACCCTTTAATATCCCCTCCTACCACTTACTATTTCCCATTTACCACTTATCTTTTCTATACCACTCATCTTGCATTATCCCATATTCATCCCACAACATGAGCTCGCCCAGAGAAAATCTATTTAAACAAGGCCCCCTCTCTTATTTGAGTATCTCATCTTTATGCGCCGAACTTATGTCAGTTTGCATTATTCATCATCTTTGAATTTTGAGCACCCATCCACTATCTTGCATTTACATCTTTTAATATATTTTCTTGCATTTGGCTTTTGTTGATCAATCTCACATCTTTTATTTTAAATCTTCATTCTTCATAGCTTATCATGCTTAGTGTTGAAATCTGAGAGCACAAATCTTGAATGGAAAGATCTTGAAGATAGAAGTACAATGGAGTAGATTTCATATCATGCATGTGTGTTTTAATTTTAAATATTTGGTTTGCATGTGTGTTATTTTCAGGCACTTCATTGTGGGATGTTGGAATGCTTTTGAATATGAGATTCAGTAGCCCGTTACCTCCATCTACACCTTCTTTCTATGAATATCCTTTGCAAACTAGTCTATCTTTATTTTTGATAACTTCACCGTCCTCATTCAATTTGTTCCTGAATACCCATTTAGTACTAATAATATTCTTATCCTTAGGTCTAGGCACAAGTTCCCAAGTGTTATCCTTTTCAATCTAATCTAGTTCTTCTTCCATGGCTCTCATCCAATTTTCATATTTACAAGCTTCAAAAAAATATTTAGGTTCAACTTTAGAAATCAAACACACTTCTTCAGCAGCTAATCTTCTTATAGTCATCGTACCTTTACTTTTATCACAAATAATCTGGTTTTTAGAATGATTCAATTTTACATACCTTTGAGTCTTTTGATTGTTCTGATTTTTAGGTTCCTGCACCTCTTCACGGGCATCAGCAACATCCAGATCAATAGTCTCTACTGAATCAGTCTACTTGGGTTCTTCGGTTTGAATAGGAGCTAAAACAACATGCTATCCATCATCATATCCACATGCTCTGATCTCTTTTCCAAGGTTCTCATCCACCTTCATATTTGCAATTTTTACTATCTTTCTCAGTCTCTTATTGTAGAACTGGTAGTCTTTGCTCTTTGTAGAATATCCCAAGAAAATTCCTTCATATCTTCTAGCATCAAACTTTCCTATATCCTCATCTCTTGATATAACATTTTCTACCAAATGCTCTAAAATATCTCACAGTAGGAACATGACCAAACTATAACTCATAAGGGGTCTTACAGGTATCACCTTTAATATGAACTCTATTGAATATGTCGATAACAATGCTAATAGCTTCTCTCTCGTAGATCTTCGGAATATTTTCTTCAATTATCTTAGTCCTTGTAGCATCCAAGATAGTTTTGTTATTCCTTTCAACAACTCCATTATGTTGAGGGGTTCTAGGAGCAGATAGTTGTCTTCTGATATCATGCTTCTCACATAATGAATTAAACTCATTGGAACATAATTTTCTACCTCTATGGGATCATGGATATTTTACCTTCAATCCAGACTCAGTCTCAACATTTGCTTTGAATATCTTAAACTTGTCCAATTTTTCTGATTTCTCCTTCAAAAAGATAACTCACATCATCCTGGAAAAATCATCAATTAGTAGCATAAAATATCTATCACCCTACACACTTCTAACATTAGTAGGTCCACATAGGTTAGTATGCATGAGATCTAGCAATTCATTAGATGTATACTGCTTTCTCTTGAAATAAATCCTTGTTTGCTTACCCAACTGACAATTTTTACATATCAGATTAGTAGGCTTAACAGTCTTAGGCAGATCTCTAACATTTTGAATAAAACTATTCTTATTCATTGAAGAAAGATTCACATGACACATTCTCCTATGCCACAACCAACTTTCATCTATCTGAGCAATCAAATAACTTTTTTCACCAACATTCAAATGAAAAATGTTACCTTCAGTCTTAGTTCTAGATGCAATCTCTATACGGGAGGCATTTAGGATCTTGCATTTTCCATTCTTTAATTGTAGATAACCATTTGTCCAACACTCAAAATATTATGCTTCAAACCTTCAACATACAAGACATCATCAGTGTTATTCTTACCATCAAAAGAAATAGAACCTCTCCCATGGATCACACAGGCTTTGTCATCTCCAAATCTTACTATTCCACCATCATATCTTTCCATACACACAAATTTTCTTTTATCACCGGTCATATGATGTGAACAATCACCGTCAATTACCCATTCATCTTTCTCTTCAACTTTAGCAGCTAAAACTTTCTCCTCAACAGTGTAGCTAGTGGAATCAATAGGTACAAGTCCATCTTCCTTAATGGAAAGATATACAACTTCATCTCCTTTTGATTCTTCATTTGTAACAACTTCATCAACAATGTAATAACAGTTCTTTTGATTCCTATAATTCTAATTAGACTTGTAAGGATTATCATATTTCTCGTGCTTCTCATATCTATCATTCCTATCATGGTTATCAAACTTATCATGCCTATCATATTTAGCCATTCTCTTCGGGCATCTAGAAGAAAAATGTCCTATCTTATAACACAGGAAACATTTAAAAGGCAATTTTCCATCATACTTACTGACTCCTTTAGGTAATCTCTGAGCAATCAATGCTTCAAGCTCATCCAGCTCTCTTTCTTGCTCTTCCATCTCTTTTCTCTCTCTTTCATTTCTTGATATTCTACACTCATCAGGATCACACTTTTGCTTTCCGGATACAAATGTTGATGCTATAAATGTTGTCTGAGATTTTCCATGTGATTCTCCAAATTTTCTCAGCTCAAATGCATAAATCTTTCCAACTAGCATATCTCTTGTCATTGTAGTCACACTCCAGATCTCATCAAACAACAACCTTATGCTTATAAGCAAGAGGCAAAGATCTCATCACCTTAGCAACTATTTCATCTTCTTCAATGTTTCCACCAACACATTTGATACCTAGGACAAGATCATTCACCTTATCCATGAAAGAGTGTATGTTCTCATCTTCACCCATCTTCAGCATCTCATACTTTCCTTTCAAACTCTGTAACTTAGAAACTTTCATTTGTTTGTCTCTTTCATATAAGATTTTAATATTATCCAAGATCTCATGTGCGGTCTGAAGTCCCATTACATTTGTCATCTCAAAATAAGTTAGGACACTAAGCAATGCTTCCTTTGCTCTAATATCATGTTCGACTTCTTTGATCTCATCAATAGTAACTAGTCCATTCTGTGGAATAGAATAGGAATTCTTCATAATCTTCCAGTAATCTTCTTCAAGACATTTCAAGTGCACTTCCATCCAATTCTTCCATATAGCATAGTTCCTTCCATCAAATCTCAGACTATTCTTCTTAAAGATAACACCTGCAATTGCCATCCCAAACCTCCTCAGGCAGCTAAGCTTCTTCTAGAAGATCTAGCTCTGATACCAATTGTTGGCAGTGACAATGAAGGAAGACTGAGAGGGGGGGTGAATTAGTCTTCACTGAATCTACTAACTTAATCACAAAATAGATATGATAAACTGCAACAATAGAAAAGATAAGAAAATTGAAGGCACCACACACAACACCAAGATTTTGATGTGCAAAACCTAGTTAAGGGAAAAACCATGGTGGGAACCTACCCACAGTAAGATGATACTCTGCAGTAGTATGTGAAAATATTACAATGGGGAATGCACAACATTTTGGCACACTTCCTAGAGATCACTTCTTAAATACAAAGACCTGGAAGGCTACAACTCTTAGGGAAGTCTCACTAACTTACAAAAAAATTTGGACTACAATCCAAAAGGAACGCTGAAAGAATAGCATCTCCAAATACTTGATCACAATTCTAGTTAAGAACAGATGTCTGCTCAGAAACACCAATCTCTCCTCAATCACAATGTTAAAGGATGAATCACTTGATCGAACATACACCACTCTTTGATACTACAGACACACCCTTGATACCTAAATTACATGATGTAATATCACCTATATATACAAATCATCAACCTTGACAACAAGGTCAGCTAAACCCTCAACTCACAATTACAAAATTACATCACACGATACAAAGATCAACCACTAGACCAATATTATGATATAAATGACATAATATGGACCTAATTCAAATTCCCAAACACTCAACTCCACCGGAAATCATGCCAAGATCAATAGCAACACTCTACACCACCAGAAATACCGCATAACATGAAAATCATCACCAATTCATGAAAACCACCAAAATATCTCACAAAGATCAATGCGGACCATCAAAACAAATAGGACATGATTAAGAAACACCAACAAGCACATTAGAATCATCAATAACAGTTGCACCAACACCACTTATCAAATCTTCATCGATCAACATCTTAGAACTCAAGAACACAACCAATAAGCAACTATTATGAAGAAAGATAACTTACATAACACCAAATCATGATCCATATAAAATGAAGATACACAAGACCATCCTAACAAATATCCCAAAATATTAGGTCAATATCTGATCACACTGAAATATATCAGAGGAAATACTGAGCTCTGCAAAGCACCAATACAACAAAACAAAAACTACAAAACTGAATAATAAGATCTTCCCAATCTGCAAACAACGAAAAAAATCATAGAAATATATTGACATCAATGAAAACAACATATCCTAGCAGAAAAAATGTCCAACAATATCCAACAAAGGTGATTGATTTGTGGCATCAACAGTTTTGCCACTTGAACAATCGTTACTTGCAACAACTCAATCAACAAGACATAGTTTTAGGGTTTCCTTCTATTCGATTTTTTGTTGGATTTTTCCAAGGGTGAATTCTTGGTAAGCATTCTAAGGAGAAGTATAATAAAGGAAAAGAATGGAGAGTTGCACAGCTATTGGATTTGGTACATAGGGACTTCACGAGACCATTTCCACAACCATCTTTTGGCAAGGCTAGATGTGTCTTGACATTTATTGATGACTTTTCCAGATATACATCAATTTACTTTCTAAAAAAAAAGTCTAAAGTCTTTGAGAATTTTCTATATTTCAAAGATTTTGTAGAGAAACAATCGAGCAAGTTCATCAAGATTTTGCATACAGATAATGGGGGTAAATATGTTAATAATCAGTTTGAACAGTTTCATGCTTCAGAAGGTATCAACATATAGCACACAATTCCAAACAATCCTTAGCAGAATGGTGGACAAAATGCAAGAATAGGCCTATGAACGAGATGTACAATTGTATGATTCACTCCAAGTCTTTGGCACCTTAATATTGGACAGAGGCCATCAACTATGCATGTTACATCCAGAATTGAGTTCCTCACAAATATGTGAAGGGGGGTAACTCATTTTCAAGCTTGGACTAGTTGGAAACCTACAGTTAGGCACTTCAAAGTGTTTGGTTCTCTTACAAGGGATCACATTCTAGCAAAGAAATGTAAGGCTATGGATCTGTAGAGAAAGCCTTGCATATTTGTTGCATATCTAGTGTTAGGCCCAATATGGAAAGCTAATGTACTGAGAGGGGAGGGGTGAATCAGTACTCCAAAACTTTTCTTCAACAATAACTTTACTGTTATGCATAAACTGAATAGTGCAGTAACATAATATAAAGCTAAAACAAATAGATAACAATCATACATGATTCACTCCATAACACATATATTTTGGTTACACAGAAACTCTTGGTTAGAGAGAAAAACTGCAGTGGGGATGGCACCCACAACTTCACTATTGCAATAATAAAGGTTTCTCGATTAGAGCTACATGTTTAGCTATTTTTGATAGCTTACCCTATTAGGAGTATCAAGATCTATTAGATCTACCTTGCTAAAGGATTTTACAACACTTAAACTAAATGTTGCACCTGGTTAGAGGCTTTACAATTTATAGACTTGATTAGAGTCTTTTACCTTGTTAAAGGTTTCTCTTACAACTTCAAAATATTATAATAAAATCATTACAAATATCTACAACTTTACATCTGAAATGTTATAGCAGATTCTATGTGCTCAAAATAAGATTACCTTGCTTATAGCATACCTCGGTAACCCATATAGTAACTCGGTAAACCCTTTTGTTTACTCTGTTCTT
This sequence comes from Cryptomeria japonica, assembly GCF_030272615.1. Taxonomy (NCBI): domain Eukaryota; kingdom Viridiplantae; phylum Streptophyta; class Pinopsida; order Cupressales; family Cupressaceae; genus Cryptomeria; species Cryptomeria japonica. Next base: position 354,801,257 of record NC_081411.1, on the reverse strand, counting down.
TGACTGTTCTCTAAAATCCTTCTCGGTGACCTTTGTGTCTCTGTAATAGTCATAACACTTAGTGCTTTCACATGTCTTGCTTCATATATTTCGATATCTTCCTTTCTATCATGCTACATGTATATTTCTGATCTTAATCCATGTTGTATAAATAGATCTCTTATGTCAGTGATCCATTCATTGTTTCGATCTTACAAACATGTTTTATTGAATGAATAACCATGCAAAATATTTCATTGGTTAGATGACCTCAAAATCATATACAATCTTTAAGTGCAATTTCCAATGTGATAACAATTAGATGTTCCTCGATCTTGTAACACATTTCCATATGTATGTCTAGGTTCAATGAATCTGGTAACATGTTTCACTCGGTGTATATCAATTCGGTGTGTCATCTTTGTTGCTCGGTAGACAACTCAATGTATACTATGCTCTAAGACTACTTTCTTCTATAACCGACTAGACTGTGCATACCGACTGAATATTTCGGTAGAGATAACCAACTAGAGAATATAGAAAAACTTTGAACATAAAACTAATGGCAACTTGATAAGTAGTAACATCTAGATGATGTCAAAGGGTATAGGCTTCTCCATCCTACTACTCATGAGTTTTTCATTAAGAAGAGTGTTCATTTTGAGGAGAGTTCTTCTAGTTCTTCTCATACCACTTCTCCATCCACTATCACATTGGAGAAATTGCATTATTATGAAAAAAATTCTGAGGATCTTAGTCCTCCTAACCTTGATGAGGAGTCTTCTTACTCTACTTCAGATGGTGATAGTGAATATGAGGATTCACATTCCTCTCCTGGTCATCATTTAGAGGTTGATGATTCTCCCCTAGACTCTCCAGGCTTAGTGCCTCTTTGGGCTCAACAAACATTTGAGTGAGTAGGATATTGGTTTGGTGATTCATTAGATACTAGAGGAAAAAGGTTACAATTTTAGCAGGCTCCACATCTCTTCATTGCTCCATCTTTTGATCCATGATCTTTTCAAGAAGCTTTAGGTGTTCTTGAGTGGGATGCTACAATGCAGGAAGAGTTCAATTCCTTGGAAAGGAATCATACATGTAATTTAGTTTGTCTTCCTAAGGGAAGGAAACTTGTTCAATGCAAGTGGATCTATCAAACAAAATCTATAGAAAATGGGTTGGTTGATAAGTATAAGGCTCGCTTGGTAGCAAAAATATTCTCCCAAGTTCTTGGGATTGACTACTATGAGACTTTTGTACCTATTGCTAAGATGAATTCCATTTAACTTGTCCTTTTTATAGTTGTAGGCCATCATTGGGAAGTTCATAAGATGGATGTGAAAAGTGCATTTTGTCATAGTGACCTTTAGGAAGTAATATGCATGGACAAGCCACAAGGGTTTGTTTAGGATCCTTCACTTGTGTGTCGACTTCAAAAGTCTCTCTATGGCCTCAAACAAGCTCCTTGAGCTTGGTATTCCAAGATGGATTCATTTCTTTTGATAGTTGATTTCACTTAATTCCATTTAGATCCGAATGTATTTACATTCTACAATAGGATGAAACTCTCACATTTCTAGTCGTCTATGTTGATGACTTGTTGATCACAGGGAGTCAATCATCCACCATCAAGATAGTGAAAACTACTCTACATGATAGATTTTTTATGCCAAACTTGGGGAGTGAGATTACTCAATCATCTTCGGGTATCTTCCTTGGACAACCCAAGTATGCACTTGATATTCTCTCCATATTTGGCATGGATAACTATAAGCCTGCACCGACTCCATTTTTGTCAAGGTTCAAACTTGAGGCTAAAAGCTCTTCAGCCTTGGTTGATGGCACTTTATACCAACAAATTGTTAAGAGTCTCATCTACTTGACTCATATGAGACTTGATATTTCATATGTTGTGGTCATGGTCTCTTGATTCATGCAACAGCCACATGAGTTCCATTGGAAAGAAACTAAGCAGATCCTCCACTACATTCAAGGTACTCATAGTTATGGAATTTAGTATGCAACAGGTGTGGGTATTGACTTGGTGGGATATACAAATTCAGGTTGGACAAGTGATTTGTAAGATCTCATGAGTCTATATTAGGGTATTCCTTCTCACTTGGTTCCAATCAAGTTTTTTGGTCAAACAAGAAGCAGTCTAGAATCACTCTTTCATCAATAGAGGTTGAGTATCGTGAGGTAGTCAATACCACCATTGAAGCTATTTGGCTTCAAAATATTCAAATGAGTTTGGTATTCCAATCATAAATCCTACCATCATCTTTTATGATAATTATAGTGCTATATAGATCAAGAAATCTAGTTTGTCACCAAAAGATGAAACACATTGAGATGCATATATAATACATTTGGGAGCTGATTCAGGAAGGCATCATTGAGCTTAATTATTGTTATACATCAGAGCAAAACGCATACATCTTCAACAAACCCTTCACTGAAAGAAATTTTCTTCATTTGCAATCTTTTCTTGGGATGTGATAGGTGTCTACTTCAGGAGGGGATTATTAGTCCTTCATTCTTTCTCTCTCTATTTAAGGGGGGGATATTCCTTTTATTTGGGGGATTCTTCTTTTGGGGGGCATATCTAGGTACAAGGGTGCCTAACATGACCTCATTTGTCAAGACCCATCTTTTCACCCACCTAAGCTATGCTTAAGAGTGAGTGTTAGTATAGGTTTTTATCTTTCCTTATGTTAGGGGGTATTTATTTTTCCTACAAATATTATTTGAGTTTTCTTAGGTTATTAAGAGTGGTTAATATGAGGATATGTGGTGAAATACTTCAGCTATATGTGTAATTCTCCACATCACATGGGTATTTGAGTTGCACACCCTCTCTTGGATTGTTGCGCCACCTCTCACAACCATTATTCTATCATTTCCTAAGTCCGTTATGGTGTAGTTGGGATCCTCACCCTCTTTTGGCCTTATGTGCAAACTTTCTCAACTCATTTCTTGTCTTCATGTAAGGAGGTTATGCCACATGTTTTGGAACTTACCAAGAAGGTAAAACCTCCCACTTTTAATGGGGAATAGGAGTTAAAGCACCCCTTGGATGTATATGCTATTATTTTTTATATAATAAGCACTATACTCTCACCTTCACTAGTTTAGTGAAAACTCGGTGAGAGTATTCTTCAAATTCTCTTTTGTCTCTTTTTTTCTCTCATACCAGATTTGTCTTCATTTAGCTATTTTGATCTTCGGTCATTTTTTTCTTGGAGTTGCATGTGATCTACTAGTGACATCAAATCCTGGCTTAGTTCTTGCTTCTCCTAGAATCTAGCAGGAAAGCTTTTCCAAAAAAAAACCTTAATTTTAGAATTGTAGTTATAAGGGTTTTTTTCTAGTGTAGAAGCACAATCGAAGGAGAATAATGAATAATAGTTAATCTAATTTCCAAAGTTAATATGTTTCTTATTTTTTGATATCGATGGTGAATTTTATGTTATGGATTGGCTACATCATCATATAAATGATCAACCTAATTAGAGAATTAAATTAATTATTTCTTTATTTTCTTTTTTATATAAAGGTCTTAGAACTAAATTTGTATGAGAATCATAAAAAAGTGAAAAGGAGATAAACTGGGTTTAGGTAAAATTAATATCATTATTATTCATATAGTTATCATATATGTTCATTTATTCAATTTAAATTGTCAATTTTGATTATTATGATTAAATGTCATACACTTATTGTCAAATAAAAGTTTGACTTTTTGGTTACTATTGTTAGTTGAAGCAAATGTTACATCAAAATTAGTATATAACGTAATATAAATATTAGTCATAAATTTAAGAAATCCCACCCCCCAAAAACAAAGATATAAAATCCTCACAAATTATTCATTATTTGGAGAAAATATTAGTTCATATTGCCAATTCTCTGCTCTTTCTAAAAATATTTATTTTGTCACATTTTTTATCTTTGCTAAAATTTTGTAAAATCTCTTGACCTAAATAATAGGAAAATGCACTAAATGCCATGACAAAACCTTCCATTCAACAAAAATAAATACTTATGGAAAAGTAGGGGTCTAAGGATGGAAATGATTGGTGGGTTTAAAGGTATACTCTATAATGTTTAGTTTACATAATTAATTTATAATATAATTTAATGAACCTCATTGTATTTTGCAAGGTAAAATATACTTGTAGTTTATAATTCTCATGGAGCCCAATGTTACTTTAATACCATTAATCTTCATTAAGATCAATGATCGAAAAAAATTGGACCCCATGTTCATTACTAATTATGGGTATGAGGCTAGGCATGGCTAGATTAGTGAGAGTTTCTTCTGATAGTCATGAGGTCACGAGGTCCAATCTTCCCTAGCAGAGATGGTACGAGAGGACATGTCACACCAACATCACCAATCACATTAAAAAGTTTACCCAATGCACTACAATCTAAAATATATATATAATGTATGGGTACATGTATTTAGAGTAATTAGGTCCTCTAATAACTTTTTCACTTAAGCTAAAATAAGGTTTTTTTTAATTAGATTGAGCTTTATTCAACACATGTCTGATTCATTATGATGTGGACACTTGGTAAGCTCTCTTTTACTCTTTGTGTGATAGGTGTTTTTCTTGCAAATGATTCTTGGCTCATGTGGTTGTATCACCCACTTTTATATGCTATCAAAGTAGATCTGTCAATTTCCTATCCACATTCTTGAGGGATCGAATATTGAGTGATTTTTCTATGCACATTGGGCTCAAATGGAGGTTTTCATAATGTTCCCAACATCTCAAAATCCTAAGATCGACTATCATTTTGTCAAAATCCAAGTAGATGAACTTTTGGGCTAATCTGGCTAAGGGCACAAAAATTGAGAAAAAATATAGGGGTAGTTGAAAAATATGGGCACTATGGAATGAAACAGAGGTCAACATCATGCTCAAATGTCCTAAAAACCCCAAAATCACCTGTCAAATTATTGAAATCTAATAAAGTTAAATTTGGGGCAATTTTTTTTACTTATATAGAATTTCATACGATCTTCATACTGTACAAGGCAGAAACACTACATAGGAGGGTGCAAATCAATCATAGGAAAAAAAAAATCAACTAGGTCCTTTGTTTCAAAAAAATTAATAAATATGTGTAGTCTTCTTTCCAAAAGTCAAAGGGCACATTCAGTTTTTTATGAGGGAAATTAAATTATCTACATAGAAAGTATTCTGCATGGGATGTCAATAGGATAAGTGATGGCTGCGAACCCCTTCCAATTTTGGCCGCTTCTATAGTAGCTAGCCCTGAAATTGGCAAAGCCCTAATTTTAGTGATTTCATCTTTTTAGCAGAGAGATTATTTTGGCTCTAAGAAGAATACTATGATTTCAATGGAGTGGGTTGAATTTTTTAGAACAAGAGAATATTACTCCAAATATACTACATTGACCTCAGTGGTATAGTTACCCATGCAAGCCCTCTCAAACCATAAAATTTCATTTCACCTAGCATTGGTTTTTTGCTCATAACTATGTCGCATGGGATTGAAATGGTGTAAACAAGATATCATCAAAAAGATAGTTTCAATGGGCCAATCTAAATCTACAAATTGTTTTCTTAGATTCTACTTTTTGTACCAGGCCTCCAAATTTAGCCTTCATTTTTGCACTTTTGGGGCCATAGATTGTACATCCAAACTGTTAGCAGCAACCAAGAAGGAAGATTGAGAGGGAGGGGTGAATCAGTCTTCACGAAAACAAAAATCTTTAAGCATAATAATAGATCTACCGAATTACAATAATAGACAGATAATCAAAATAACAACACAACACACAACACCAAGATTTTGTCATGGAAAACCTAGTTAAGGGAAAAACCATGGTGGGTTCCTACCCACAGTAAGATGATACTCTACAATAGTATATGAAAATATTGCAATGGTTATGTACATGCATTCAGGAACACTCCCTAGAGCTCACTTCTCAAAAGATATTTTCTCGGAAGGCTACAACCGTCAGGGAAGTCTTACAGACTTACAATAAGATTCAGACTACAATCCGGAAGAAGTGAAGTGAAAGAATAGAATCTCCAAATGCCTGATTACAGTTCTGGTTAAGCATAGATGTCTGCTCTGCAACACCAATCTTGCCTCAAACTCACCACCAAATGATAAATTATTTGTTCACACACAAATATCTCTCTTATAATGCAGACACAACATCAACACCAAAACTACATGGCTAATTTACCTATATATACAATTCATCAACCTCGATAATGAGGTTAGCTAAACCTTCAATCCTGAATTAAAAAATTATATCACATAATACAAATATCAACCACCAGACCAATATAATGATTTACATAGCATAGTATGGTCCTAATTCAAATTCCCAAATGATCAACTCCACTGAAAACCATGCCAAGATCAACCGCAACACGCTACACCACTTGAAATACCACATAAAACGCAAATCAATACCAGTTGATGAAAACCACCAAAAATTTGCACAACAATCAATATGGGTCACCAAAACAAATAGGAAACATCTAGGAAAGACCAACAAGAATGTTAGAATCATCCAGAATAGTTGCACTTGCACCTCTTTTCAAATCTTCGTCGATCAACATCTGAAAGCTCAAGAACACAACCAATCACCAACTATCACAAACAAAGATAACTTGTGGAGAACCAAATCATAATCCATCTAAAATGAAGATACACAAGACCAACCAAAACCATATCCCAAAGTCTCAGCACAAGATCTGATCACACCGGAATATACCGGAGGAAATATCAGCCTCTGCAAAACAGTCATCAGCAAAACCAAACTGCAAAACTGGATCAAAAAATATTTCCAATCGCACCAGAATAAATCATAAGAATATGTTGACATCAATTACAACAACATATCCTAGTAGTAAAAATGACCAACCACATCTAACAATCTCCCCCTTTGGCATTGATGGCAACATATGAATGTGGAAAACAATCAATGCAAGGAAAGAAGATATCACCAACAAACTCCCCCTAAGATCAAGATAGATAAAACAATTTTTCACATGATCTCTCTCCCCCTTTGATAGAAATGTCAAAGATATCAAATCAGATAACCAAACTTATTCTCCCCCAAAATAGAAACGTGAATCTCTCTCCCCTTGAAACAGAGACTACTCTAGCAAAAGAGAAACACCAACTCATCAATTTGGATAAAATAATAAGGCTCTGAAATCCACCGGATCGATGCAACTCAATGCATCTAGTTCTCATCAAGAGGGTTTCACACCCCTAACTTGTCTCTCAAATAGACAAATGTATTTGTAGGGAAAGGCTTAGTGAAAATATCAGCTATCTGTTCCTTTGTAGATACATATTCCAGCTTCACCTTCTCCTCACTGACTTTCTCTCTCAAGTAATGATATTTGATTGACACATGTTTAGTCTTTGAATGTTGCACCAGATTATTTGACATTTTGATAGCACTATAATTATCACAGTATATAATAGTAGGCTCATCATGAATAATTCTGATATCTTTCAACATTTGCTTAATCCAAACCACCTAAGTTCAATTACTATCAACAACAATGTGCTTAGCTTCAGCAGTAGATAAGGACATTGAATCTTGTTTCTTGCTAGCCCATGACACCAAATTCTTACCTAGAAATAATTCTCTACTGGTAGTGTTCTTCTAGTCATCTACATCACCAACCCAATCAACATCAGTGTAGGCACACAACATGAAATCATCATTCCTTGCGTACCATAAACCATGATCCATAGTTCATTTCATATATCTGAATAACCTCTTAATAGTAGTGACATGACTCTCTTTAGGATCAGCTTGACATATAGCAGCCATACATACAGCATGCATAATGTCAGACCTGGTCTGAGTAAGATATAATAGTCCACCAACCATAGATCTGTACAAACTCTGATTAGCTTTAGGAGATTTATCATTCTTTGAAAATTTACAACCAGTCACCATAGGAATTCCAACCAGTTTGAAATCATTTATTCCAAACTTCTTCAGCAATTCCTTCACATACTTAGTTTGAGATATGAATATAACTTTCCCTGTCTGCGCAATCTGCAAACCTAAGAAGAATTTAATCTCACCAATCATAGACATTTCAAATTCTTTCTGCATATCAATGACAAAATTAATGCTCAAGTCATCATCACCACAAAAGATAATATCATCAACAAAGACTTCAACAATCAAGATGTTATCATTTTCAATCTTGAAATACAAATTACTATCAGCAACACCTTTCGTAAATCCCAATTTCAACAAGTATTTATCTAGTCTAGAATACCAAGCTCTAGGATCTTGTTTCAATCCATAAAGAGCTTTCTTCAACTTACATAGCATGTCTCCATTATCCAACAGTGAAAATCCATCAGGTTGTTCAATGTAAACTTCTTCTTCTAGATCACCATTCAAAAAGGTTGATTTGACATCCATCTGATAAACCTTGAAATCTTTATAAGGAGCATAAGCAAGAAGAAGTCTAGAAACTTCAAATCTGGCAACTAGAGAAAAAGTCTCCTCATAATCAATTCTTTCTTGCTGTGAGTATCCTTTACAGACTAGTCTAGCTTTATTTCTGACAACTTCACCGGCTTCATTCAAATTATTCTAAATACCCATTTAGTACCAATGACATTCTTATCCTTAGGTCTAGGCACAAGTTCCCAAGTATTATTCTTTTCAATCTAATATAGTTCTTCTTCCATAGATCTCATCCAATTTTCATCTTTACAAGCTTCAACAACATCTTTAGGTTCAACTTTAGAAATCAAACATACTTCTTTAGCAGCTAACCTTCTTCTATCCATCACACCATTATTCTTATCACCAATAATATGATTTTCAGAATGATTCAATCTTACATACCTTGAAGTCTTCTGATTGTTCTGATTCTCAATCTTAGGATCCTGAACATCTTCACCTGTAGCAATAACATCTGGATTAATAGTCTCTACCAAATCATTCTTCTTAGATTCTTCAAGCTGAACAAGAGCCAAAATAACATGTTGACCATCATCATAACCATATGATCTGATCTCCTTCCCAGGGTTCTCATCCACTTTCACAACTGAACTCTCTACAATCTTTCTTAGTCTCTTATTATAGCATCGGTAGGCCTTTCTCTTTATTGAATATCCCAAAAAGATACCTTTATCACTTTTAGCATCAAACTTTCCTATATCTTCATCTCTCTTGATATAACATTTCCTACCAAATACTCTGAAATATCTCACAGTAGGAACATGAACAAACCATAGCTCATAAGGGGTCTTCGCGACCATCACCTTTGATGTGAACTCTTTGAAATGTGTAAACAACAATGCTAATGGCTTCTCTCCAATAAATCTTCAAAATATTTACCTCAATCAGCATAGTCCTTCCAGCATCCAAAACCATTTTGTTCTTCCTCTCAACAACTCCATTTTGTTGAGGGGTTATAGGAGCAAACAATTGTCTTCTAATTCCATGCATCTCGTAGAATGAATTGAACTCACCAGAACAAACTTCTCCACCTCTATCAGATCTCAAACATTTCACTTTCAATCCAGACTCAGTTTCTACCTTAGCTTTGAATATCTTGAATTTGTCCAATGCTTCTGATTTATCCTTGAAAAAGACAACCCACATCAACCTAGAATAATCATCAATTAGTACAATAAAATATCTATCACCCTACACACTTCTAACATTTGTAGGTCCACATAGTGTTGGAAAAATGGATGGAGTAACTGAGAGGGGAGGGGTGAATCAGTTACCACAAAAATAAATCCACAAGTCCCTTAGATGTCTTAAATATAAACTGCTGTAACTCGGTAAATTAGCTTATCATTGTTCATCAAACATTAATATGCATGAAACAAATAACATGAACACAAGTAACACCAGATATAACGTGGAAACCCAATTTTGAGAAAACCACCAATGTAACTAGTTACTGATTTTCACTCTTCTAAAGTGAGCCCTGTTAGGAGCCAACCCTGTTAAAGGTTACAAAACACACTGTTAGGTGTGACCCGGTTAGAGGATTTGATCACCCTGCTAGGAGTGGCCTTGTGAAAGGTCTTAAGAACAATTCAACCGAATTGTCACCTTGTCAAAGGATTTACAAAATGGTTGTTAGACCAACTCTGTTAAGAGATTTCGGTATCACTGCTACAATGGTTAGAAAGCAACAATGAAGTGACCTGAATTAAACACAACTTATCTTGCTGATACAGATCTCTGTTCTGTGCCAATAGATCCTTACTGATCACATATATCTTTTCTGCACCTCAAGGATATCACTGATCCTTCATCAGAATTCGCACATTTCTGCTCCTTCACATCTCCATACTTTTTACTCTTCCTTTTTTTTTTTTACACTTCAAAATCGCAACTTGATCTCTCATATATACCATTCAGGTTACCAAGTCGGCTCAATGATAAGTTACAATAAATATTACATAGGTCGGCTACATATACAAGTTTCAATAAATTAAATATTGCTTCGGTCGGCTGCATAAACATTTCACTGATGCTCGGTGAACACTGCTGATTCTTCGATAACCGACTGAACTCGGTAAGTACTGCGAGCTCGGTAAAGACTGACTTTCCTTCATATTCTTCGAAGACCGACTTAACTCGGTAAAGACTGTGAAATCGGTATAGACTAACTTTCCTTCACATATTCTTCGAAGACCGACTTAACTTGCTTCTCTTACCGTCTGAACTCGGTAGACTCTGTCTGACTGCTTTGCCGAACATTCTGAACTCGGTAGACTGATATGACATTTGTGTAACATCAAAGACAACACACAATTAAACAATTGTATCCAACAATCTCCCTCTTTGGCATTGATGGCAACACAACATGTCATAGCAGAATGAAATTTAAAAACAGGTCTTTTCTTTTATGACAGCAACATGCCAACATAACTTTCCCTTTGGATAGAGAACACTCCTTCTTTCAATAATCTCCCTCTGTGAAGTAACTTCATCTTTGGACGGTAAAACTCTCCCTCTTTATCAAACAACTTTCCCTCTTTATCTTAATGAACTTTCTTTCAAATTTTAGAAGGATATGACAGTAACTCTCCCTCTTTGACAACACATGCCAAAGACAATAAGACTTTATCTGAGTTATAATGTACCTTTTGTACTGATTCATATGCAATATTTTCCTGATTATACTGCATCAACTAGTAGATTTTTCACTTAGGATGAGTTGATGCATCACTAAAACTTTTCTTTAGTGAATTTCAGATAAGGGAGTGACCCCTAACTTACCTCTTAGATACAAGAATGCATCCTTAGCCAATGGTTTTGTGAATATGTCAGCAATTTGTTCCTTTGTGTGAATATATTCCAATCCGATCTCCTTGTCCTGCACCAGTTCTCGGACAAAATGATATTTTATTGCAATGTGCTTGGTTTTGGGATGCATCACTGGATTCTTGGACATGTCAATTGCACTTGTATTATCACAGAACATAACAATTGGTTCTTTGATTTCCATTTTCATGCCTGCCAATAGCTGTTTAAACCAAACAACATTTGAACAATTTACTGCTGCAGCAACATATTCTGCTTCTGCTGTAGATTGGGATATACAGTTCTGCTTTTTGCTTGTCCAGGAAACCAATCTCTTTCCTAGAAAGAATGTTCCTCCGCTTGTACTTTTTCTGTCATCAATGTTTCCTGCCCAATCAGCATCAGTAAATACTTTCAAATCAAAATTTCCTCCAAATTTGTACCATAATCCATACTCTTCAATTCCTTTCAAATATCTCATTATTCTTTTGATTGCCGTCATGTGACTTTCTCTTGACTTTGCTGAGAATCTTGCAACAATACCAACTGCAAGAGCAATATCTGGCCTAGTATGAACAACATACTGCAGCTTTCCAATCATAGATCTATACAGTGTTTGATCTACTTCTTGTGATTCATCTTCCTTGGTAAGCTTTAATCTAGTACACATAGGAGTTCCAACTGGTTTACAATCTTCCATACCGAACTTTTTCAGTATCTCTTTGATGTATTTTGATTGTGTAATGTAGATACCATTTTTGTTCTGTTGAATTTGAAGACCAACAAAGAATTTGATCTCACCAAACATAGACATTTCAAATTCCTTATTCATTTGTACTGAAAATTCTTTGCAAAGATCATCATTTCCTGTGAAAATAGTATCATCTACAAATATTTCTGCTAAGACAATTTTGTTATCTGATCCTTCCTTGATATACAAGCTACTGTTATCATTTGTTCCTTGAAATCCAATCTGAATAAGATAGTTATGCAATCTTTCATACCATGCTCTAGGGGCTTGTTTCAGACCATACAATGCTTTATGTATTTTGCAGACCATGTCCTTCTTTTGTGGATCAACAAAACCTTCAGGTTGTTCAATATAAACCTCTTCATCCAATATACCATTAAGAAATGCAGATTTAACATCCATCTGATAAACTTTGAATCCTTTGTAGGCGGCATATGCAAGTAAGGTTCTGACTCCTTCCAATCTTACAACAGGAGCAAAAGTTTCTCCATAGTCTATTCCTTCTTGTTGAGCATATCCTTTACATACTAGTCTTGCTTTGTTTCTTGAAACTTTGCCATCTTCATTCAGTTTATTTCTGAATACCCACTTAGTTCCAATGACATTTTTATCCTTAGGTCTGGGTACAAGAGTCCATGTCTTGTTTTTCTCTATCTGTTCTATCTCTTCTTTCATAGCCTCTTTCCAACTATCATTTCCCAATGCATCTTTGACATTTCTAGGTTCAAAATCAGCAAGTAAACAAGTACTTTTCAACTTACCTCTTGTCATGGTTCCTTCAGATTTGTCTCCAATGATCTGATCTGCTAAGTGATGTCGTCTGACATACTCGGCTAATACAGGTTTCTTGCCTTTAGAATGAATTTCATCATTGTCCTCTTGTTCTTCAACTGGCTCGGTAAATATTTGCTCGGTTTCTTCAGACTCGGTAGACACTGGTTCTGGTTCATCAGACTCAGTAGATACTGGCTCGGTTTGCTCTTTCTGTAACTCGGTTATTGATGACGCGGGAGTAGAAGATTCCTGATTTGCAGATGTATCTGGTATTGTATCAGGTTCAATAGACACAAATCTTCTATAATCTTCTGGTTCTCTTTTGCTTTCTTCTTCAGATCTTTCTGCAAACTCATCAACTTTCACATGTGCACTTTCTATAACTTTTTGAGTAGACAAGTTCAAACATCTATATGCTTTACTCTTGCAAGAATATCCAAAGAATATACCTTCATCTCCTTTCACATCAAATTTTCCTTTTCTAGATTCTTTCAAAATGTAACATTTACTTCCAAATACTTTTAGGTAACTTACATTAGGTTTGTAGCCATACCATAATTCATAGGGGGTTTGAAATGAGTCCTTCTTCAGCTGTACTTGGTTCAAGGTATGAACAGCAGTGCTGATAGTTTCCTTCCAGTATTTGATAGAAATGTTCTTTTCAATCATTAAGGTTCTTGCACAATCCATGATAGATCTGTTCCTTCTTTCAGCTATTCCATTTTGCTCAGGAGTTCTAGGGGCTGATACTTGTCTTTTGATTCCTCTTTCAATGCAAAAGTTATTGAATTCATGAGAGATAAATTCACCACCTCTGTCTGACCTTAGACATTTAAGTCTTTTACCTGTTTCTTTTTCTACTCTAGCCAAATACCATTTGAACTTTTCAAATGCTTCTGATTTGTTCCTTAAATACATGACAGTCATCATTCTTGAGTAATCATCAACAAAAAGAATGAAGAACTTTTCTCCTGTATAACTTTCAGTTCCTATGGGTCCACATAAATCAGTATGCACAATTTCTAATATATCTTCAGATTGATAGTTTTTGCTTTTGAAACTAGTCTTTCCCATCTTTCCAATTTGACAATTCTTACATAGACCGACCTCAGGTTTCTTTATATCTGGAATACCTCTTACTTTTCTGAATTTACTTATTTTCACTAGGTTATCAAAATTTACATGACATAACCTTTTGTGCCATAACCAACTTTCTTCAACTTGAGCAATAAAACATGAATTTTCACTTGTTTCAAGTCGGAACAAATTACCTTTTGTTTGAGTGCCTGATCCAATCAGCTTTCCTTGATTATTTAGCAGTCTGGCCTTCCCATGCATGAATTCCACCTTGAGTCCACTATTAAGTAGCTGTGCCACACTCATCAAGTTGTGATTGAGACCTTCAACCCAGTAGGCATCATCAAATACAAGTTCTTTGGTTATAGGAATTCTACCTCTTCCTTTTATGTAGCGAGGTTCATTATTACCAAACCTTACACTACCTCCATCATAGTCTATAAAATGTTCAAACTTGGTTTTATCACCAGTCATATGATGAGAGCAACCACTGTCTATAATCCAAGTATCATTTTTGCTTATATGAGAAATAAGTGCCATCTTATCTTCCTCATCATTATCAGAATCATCTCTTATAGCAATATAAACAATTTCATCTTCACTATTATCAGAATCCTTAGCCATAAAGCATGTTTTCTTACCTTTGAATGATTTGTAGTCCTTTTTGCCATTCCATTTGTGATCTTTCTTCTCATCTTTGCTCTGCTTGTTTGGGCATCTAGCAGCAATATGACCAACTTCATCACATGAAAAACAGATTAGAGGAACTTTGCCTCTGTATTTTCCTCTGCCTTTGGAATATTTCTTTGCTAGAAGAGCTTCAATTATTTCAAGATCACTGTCTGAACTTGGTTCTGATTCATCTTCACTTTCTGACCGAGATTCCTTTTTCTTTTTGCCTTTCTCCTTGAGTGAAACCTTAGCTTCAAATGCTGATTCCATGTTTTTGGAAGCTGGAACATAGTTGTCATAGTTGTCTAACTCAAATGCAGTTAATCTTCCAACTATGGCCTCTAAATTTATCTTGTGATTTGCTTCACATCTTCTTTCCTGAATTGCAGAAACTCTGATTGCATAAATGGGTAGTAATGTTCTGAGAACTTTGCTTATGACTGTTTCCTCTGAGATATCACCTCCAGACGCTTTGATTGCACTGACACTGGCTTTGACTCTTTCAACATATTTTGCAATATTTTCATCCTCACTCATTTTTAATTGATCAAACTGTCCTCTCAAGCTTTCTGCTTTGGCTCTTCTCACATTGTCATCACCACCATAGATATCTTTCAGCTTGTTCCACATTTCAAATGCAGTTTTGCAATCTTTGACATCATCAAACTCTTCATAGCTTAGGGAAGATGTAATGTCTATCATCATGGTGTTATGAGTCTTCTTTGCAGCAATATCAGCAACAGTTAGTGTACCAGTGGGTGTCACATATTCTGTGTCAAGATGTGTCAATCCTGTATCTTCAATGGAAGCCAAATGGAGTCTCATGAGACCTTGCCATGCTGAAAAGTTATTTCTGTTTAACCTTGGAATTTCCCTCTTGTAAGACATCTTGATCTTTAGCTTAGATCCTTGAAATCCTTCCTATAAGCACCGAAAGCTCTGATACCAATTGTTGGAAATATGGATGGAGTAACTGAGAGGGGAGGGGTGAATCAGTTACCACAAAAATAAATCCACAAGTCCCTTAGATGTCTTAAATATAAACTGCTGTAACTCGGTAAATTAGCTTATCATTGTTCATCAAACATTAATATGCATGAAACAAATAACATGAACACAAGTAACACCAGATATAACGTGGAAACCCAATTTTGGGAAAACCACCAATGTAACTAGTTACTGATTTTCACTCTTCTAAAGTGAGCCCTGTTAGGAGCCAACCCTGTTAAAGGTTACAAAACACACTGTTAGGTGTGACCCGGTTAGAGGATTTGATCACCCTGCTAGGAGTGGCCTTGTGAAAGGTCTTAAGAACAATTCAACCGAATTGTCACCTTGTCAGAGGATTTACAAAATGGTTGTTAGACCAACTCTGTTAAGAGATTTCGGTATCACTGCTACAATGGTTAGAAAGCAACAATGAAGTGACCTGAATTAAACACAACTTATCTTGCTGATACAGATCTCTGTTCTGCGCCAATAGATCCTTACTGATCACATATATCTTTTCTGCACCTCAAGGATATCACTGATCCTTCATCAGAATTCGCACATTTCTGCTCCTTCACATCTCCATACTTTTTACTCTTCCTTTTTGTTTTTTTTACACTTCAAAATCACAACTTGATCTCTCATATATACCATTCAGGTTACCAAGTCGGCTCAATTATAAGTTACAATAAATATTACATAGGTCGGCTACATATACAAGTTTCAATAAATTAAATATTGCTTCGGTCGGCTGCATAAACATTTCACTGATGCTCGGTGAACACTGCTGATTCTTCGATAACCGACTGAACTCGGTAAGTACTGCGAGCTCGGTAAAGACTGACTTTCCTTCATATTCTTCGAAGACCGACTTAACTTGGTAAAGACTGTGAACTCGGTATAGACTAACTTTCCTTCACATATTCTTCGAAGACCGACTTAACTTGCTTCTCTTACCGTCTGAACTCGGTAGACTCTGTCTGACTGCTTTGCCGAACATTCTGAACTCGGTAGACTGATATGACATTTGTGTAACATCAAAGACAACACACAATTAAACAATTGTATCCAACACATAGGTCAATATGCACAAGATCTAGCAGTCCATCAGATGTATATTGTTTTCTCTTGAGGGAAATTCTTGTTTGCTTACCCAGCTGACATTCCTTACATACCGGATTAATAGGCTTAACAATCTTAGGTAGATCTCTAACATCATGTGTAGAAAATATCTTAATCATTGAATCAAAGTTCACATGATACATCCTCCTATGCCACAACCAACTCTTGTCTATCTTAGCAATCAAACAAATTTTCTCACTAGCATTCAAATGAAAGATGTTACCTTCAGTCTTCGTCCTAGATGCAATCTCTATACCGAAGGCATTCAAGATATTGCATTTACCATCCTTAAATTATAGATCATAACCCTTATCAACCATCTGGCCAACACTCAAAAGATTACGCTTCAAACCTTCAACATACAAGACATCATCGGTGTTGTTCTTACCATCAAAAGAAATAGAACCTCTCCCATGGATTACCCAGGCTTTTTCATCTCCAAATCTAGCTATTCTGCCATCATACCTTTCTATGCTTAAAAAAAATATTTTATCACCAGTCATATGATGTGAAGAACCATTGTAGATCACCCATTCATCCTTTTCTTCTACCTTCGCAACCAAAGATTTCTCCTCAATGGAACAACTAGTGGAATCAATAGGTACAGGTCTATCTTCTTTAATGGTAATAAACACAACTTCATCTCCTTTTGTTTCATCATTTGTAACACCTTCATCTGTAGCATAATAATAGTTCTTCTGGTTCCTAAACTTCCAATTAGACTTATAAGGCTTATCATACTTCTCATGCTTCTCATATCCATCATTCCTATCATGCTTATGAAATTTATTATACCTATCATACTTAGCCATTCTCTCTGAGCATCTAGAAGTGAAATGTCATATCATGTTATAAAAGAAACATTTCCAGGGAAACTTTCCATCATACTTACCGGCACCTTTAGGTAATCTTCGAGCAATTAGTGCTTCAAGCTCATCAAGCTCTCTTGTTTGATATTCCATCTCTCTTCTCTCTCTTTCATAACTAGATATTTTGCACTCATCAGGATCATAGTTTTGCTTACCGAATATAGACGCAAAGGCTCTAAATGTTGTTTCAGACTTTCCATGTGATTCTCCAAACTCACTCAACTCAAATGCAACAAGATTTCCAACCAACATATCTCTTTTCATTGTAGTCACACTCCGAGTCTCATCAATAGCAGCAACCTTATGTTTATAAGAAGGAGGCAAAGATCTTAGCACGTTAGCAACAATTTCATCTTCCTCAATGGTTCCACCAGCACATCTGATACCTAGGACAAGGCCATTTACCTTATCCATAAAAGAATGTATGTTTTCATCATCTCTCATCTTCAATGTCTCAAATTTTCATTTTAAACTTTGCAGCTTAGCAACTTTCACTTGTTTATCACCTTCTTATAGAATCTCGACCTTCTCCCAAATCTCATGTGCGGCCTTAAGTCCCATAACATTTACCATTTTTGAATCAGTCAAGGTACTAAGCAATGCTTCCTTCACTCTAATATTATATTTTGATTCCTTAATCTCATCCGGAGTAGATGGTCCATTCTGAGGAGCAACATAGGGATTTTTTGTGATCTTCTAGTAATCGTCTCCAAGACATTTCAAGTGTACCTCCATCCAATTATTGCATATAGTATAGTTGCTTCCATCAAACCTCAAACTTTCCTTCATGAAAATAATACCTTGAGATACCATCCTGGATCTCCTCAAGCGATTAAGCTTCTATCGGAGAATGTAGCTCTGGTACCAATTGTTAGAAGCAGCCAAGAAGGAAGACTGGGAGGGTAGGTGAATCAGTCTTCACTAAAACAAAAACCTTTAAGCATAATAATAGATATATCGAATTACAGCAATAGACAGATAATCAAATTAACAACACAACACACAAGACCAATATTTTGGCGTGGAAATCCCAGTTAAGAGAAAAACCATGGTGGAATCCTACCCATAGTATGATGATACTCTGCAGTAGTGTGTGAAAATATTACAATGGGAATGCACATGCATTTAGGCACACTGCCTAGAGCTCACTACTCAAAATATATTTTCCTAGAAGGGTACAACCCTCAGGGAAGTCTTACTGACTTACATTAAGATTCAAACTAAAATCCAGAAGAAGTGAACTGAAAGAATAACATCTCCAAATGCCTAATTAGAGTTCCGATTAAGCAGAGTTGTATGCTCCGCAGCACCAATATCACCTCAAACTCAACACCAAATGATAAATCACTTATTCACACACAAATATCTCTCTAATATTGTAGACACAACATCCACACCAAAACTACATGACTAATTTACCTATATATACAATTCATCAACCTTGATAACAAGGTCGGCTAAACCCTCAACCCTCAATTACAAAATTGCATCACACTAAACAAAGATCGACCATCAAACCAATATAATGATTTACATAGCATAGTATGCTTTTGATTCAAATTCCCAAATGATCAACTCCACCAAAAAACATACCAAGATCAACCACAACACACTACACCACCAAAAATACCACATAACATGCAAATCAATATTGGTTTATGAGAACCACTAGAAACTCACACAATGATCAATTTGGATCATCAAAATAAATAGGACACGTCTAGAAAACACCAACAAGAACATTAGAATCATCTGGAACAGCTGCACCAACACCTCTTTTTAAATCTTCATTGATCAACATCTGAAAGCTCAATAACATAACCAATCACCAACTATCACGAAGAAAGATAACTTGTGGAGCACCAAATCATGATCCATCTGAAGTGAAGATACACAAGACCAACCAAAACAATATTTCAAAGTCTCAACACAAGATCTTTTCACACTGGAATATACTAGAGGAAATATCAATCTCTGCAAAACAGTGATCAACAAAACCAAACTGCAAAACTGAATCAGAAAATCTTTCCAATCACACCAGAATAAATCACAAGAATATGTTGACATCAATGAAAACAACATATCCTAGCAGCACCAATGACCAACCATATCCAACACAAATTCCATTTTTTGAAAACCAAATATTGTCAGAAAGACCTCAAAATCATCTACCGAAATATTAGGTCATTTTCTACAAAATATTTATTGGGTACTCAAATATATCAATCTTTTACTTTTGAGATCCTTTCTTAGAATACATGCAAATCAAGTCTCTATTTGTATTGAGAGTTTTTGTTTTATACCATTTTGGTGATTGCTTGAGGACTGTATTATGTATAAGGGTTGTAGATGTAAATATTGTGGGAGAAATGAAAATACGAATGAGTTGTGTCCAAATTTCTCACATACTAATTTTTAACTCTTTCTTGAGAGTGTATTAAAATTGCAATTTTCTCCTTCTCCAACCACAGTGACAGTTCATGTACCTTCATCGACTGAAACTCTTATTCCTATAAAGAAAGATAATGCATTTATTTGTCTTCCTAGTTGGCAATCCTATTTGATAGACATCACTTCTTTTTTTGTGGAGTCTCAAATTTCAAATCTTGAGGACACATTTGAGGGTTCACCTCTCCTATTCGGTGGTAGTCATATCATAATTATTGTCACATCATGTTTGTCATTTGAGCTTGTTCAAAATCAGTTTCCATTGGTTCATTATTTGTCACCTTCTATTATGATTGGGAATTTGCCTAAGTGGTTTGTGGCATCTTCATTATCCAAGGACTATATGACACATGAGCAATTTTTAGAAACAATGTCATATATTTGGATTTTCCTACCAATTCGTATCTAGAATGGTATGCATTCCTGCATTTGAACTTGGTTTATCTTCTTCCCAAGGGGAGATATTGGACTATTTTTTCCTTCAATCTTTTTCTATTTTTTTAGGACATTATACATTATGGGGTGGCTATGTAGTCTCTCTCTTTCCTTCCTATGGAGGGATACTTAATTATATATACATGATGTATGTATTCCTTGGGGGATATCATTGAATCCTCCATGCATCATCTTTCTTGTTTATTTTCTCTCTTTTGGAGAGGAGTTTTTCCCCGCTGATTTTTATCCTTTTCTCCATTTCAAGGAGTTGTATTGGTTTGTACATGAGTACCTAATCAAGCCCAATTTTTGGGACTTATTCATTCAAATTAGCTCTTTATCTTTTTAGCTGCTACCTAAGTTAATCTTAAGGGGGCGTGTTTGAGTAATTAGGAAACTTTATATAATAATTTATTAATTAGGCCCTTTAATTACTTTTTCACTTAAGCTAAACTTAGATGTTTTTTCCTTTATTAGATTGATTTTTTTTAGCACACGTTGTCTCATTCATTATGATGTAGACACTTGTCAATCTCTCTTCTAATATTTCTTTAGGGTTTTTCATTGAGGATTTCATTCATCCTTTTATATTAATCCATTCACTCATTGTAATTGTAATCTCCAATATTCTTGTGTGCAATGATACAAAATTATCAGGTTCTTATAGATCATACAATCTTGTCTTGATCTCTTTTGTGTGACAAGTGTTTTTCTTGAAAATTATTATAGACTCATGTGGTTTTATCATCAACTTATACACATTACACCTCATTCAATACAATGATTTTCATTACTTATATTTTACATAATCAATGAAAATTAAAGTAACTAATAATTATGATATCTTATTGGAAAATTGATTAATATCTAAATAATATGTTATAAAATTTTGATCTAATCATGAATCAAATCTGATGCCACCAATAGTGTGACCCTAATAACCTAGCTCCATGTCTTATTTATGCAATCATGTTTTTATATGTTCTATCAGAGTGGTCATAATTTTACGGTCTACATAAAATTCACAATAAAGCAGCATTTGCATCACCAATCCACAATAAAGTTTCGTATTCTTCACAATAAAGTATCAATTTCATGGATTCGGTCAATTTCAGATGAGACATGGTAGCAACAATGGGCTTCAACAAATCAAATTTTCAATAGACTCAGACAAAATTATGGTTCAGTGCTATCTATCCTTTTGTGAAAGTAAACATTGTGACCATAATCAACTAGACTTATACAAGTGACAAGAGACACTAAACCTGAGGACTACAGTGGATGTTGGTATCAAGTCTTGGTTTTCTTTTGATTTTATCTTTCTGGCGACATGTCTTTTAGCTTTTTCAGGATGTCTTTGACTAGAGATTCTATCTTTGGGATGTCTTTGACTAGAAAGGCGAGGATGGGATATCATCCCCTACTTTTCTTTTTTGTTTGTGGATTGTCTCTTAGTAATGCTATGACTTGTCCAAGGATATGAGGACACTATGAGTCTAGTATGAACTAGGGCATTCCTTGTTTGCGACTGTCTGATCTCCATGCAAATAGGTACAATGACTTTCTAGGTTGAACATATATCTAGATTGTCATAACCTATTTTGCCATAATAAAGCTCAATGATGATAACGCACAAGAAGCTCTTTCACTTTCATATATTCTATCTTCCATCCCCCTTTCTTGATTGACTTCCATCGTCCTTCTTGAGTTCATGTAGCCTGCTATCACATGACTGAGTATAATGACACACCAAAAATATTTGCATTTCATGTAGTTGCACCTGCATTACCATATATAAGCATTTCATACATACATATAGATATCACAATTGCATCACATCCTGCACACAGCACATGTTAGCACATTCTACATCCTCATCATATTCATCTCCATTTCATACATTCACATTTGCATTGGCAGAGCATATATAAACATAAAAGAATAAAAATATTGCATTTCATTATGTACATATTTGCATCCATATCATAAGCATCACATAGAAACATACATCATGAAACATCTCATCACATAGGTGCACATGCATATAGCTGCCGCAAGGATGAATCTCATATATATATATATATATATATATATATATATATATATATATATATATATATATGTATATATATATATATATATATGTATATATATATATGTATGTATATATATATATATACATACATATACATATACATATACATATACATATATACATATATACATATATACATATATACATATATACATAAGTGTCATGATACAATGATGTCAAAATCATATGGCTACAATCACCCAAAGGTGTCATCATACAAAATGGTAAAAAACTAATACATAGGGAGCCCTCTAGGCTATGATGAACTCGCTCCCTCAGAGCTACCTGGCCTCAACAGAGTTTGAGCCCTAGAAGGACCCACCCCAGGATCATCTCTCATGTCCCCTCTGTCTGGTGGTGGTGGAGGACCCATGACCCCACCGCTTGATGCCCATCGCCTGTCCCTCCCTCCAGTGGTCATCGTTGTCTACGATGGTCTACGGAAGCTCCTAGCCTACTGCTCTAGTGGCACTGCTCCATAGTATAGGTTTCTCCAGTAACCTATCTCCTCCTCGGCCTGCAAAACATAGGCGTATCCAGCTCATGTTTCCTCTGATGCCTATCTCCCTACCCTCAGTGTTGTCTCGGCCTCTATATAATGCTGGATAGCTTGATCCCTCTCCTGCTCCATATCCCTCAACTATCTCCTAAGCCTATCTCTCTCCCGCTTGAGATCTTGGATCTCATCTGCCTGTCCCTAGCAGATCTCCCTCAACTCTAGTAGCTCATCCTCCTGTTAGAATTCCCATAGATACTAAGAGGGGGGGGTGAATCAGTATTCAACCGGTAAAAATATTTTCTTAACTTAAAATATGTAGAGCAAATTAGAACTGTGTACCAGTAAACAGAAAGTAATGTAATAAACAGAGATAAAAACAACCACATGAAAAACACACCATAACACAATATTTTAACGAGGAAACCCGGTGTGGGAAAAACCTCAGTGGGATTTGTGACCCACAATATTCACTTACTGGCCAATAAGAGAATATTACTGCTACAAGAGGGGCCTACACATGCAGGAAGGCCAAGTTCCTAGAGCTCACTACTCAATTACAAAATGGGAAGTCTCACTAACTTACAAAATGGATTATATAAATCCATTGTCTTGTACTGCTTCAAAATAGCATCTACTATGCCAGATCCAGTACTGGTTTATAGCTCTGCTTCTTACATAAACCCTTAACCTATAATTCACATAATAGGTCTGCCTTATTTCGCTTAATTACCTTCCTCTATATATTTTTGTTCTACAATGATCTCTTATATATATGAGTCATTTTACAATTTGCCAAGTCGTCTTACAATGATTTTACAATAATAAAAATAATAAATTACAATCAAAATTCATGTCGGCTTCTGTGTCGGTATACTTCCTTTCACTGTCGGTGTCAGTGGTTTATGTGTCGATGTAGAATCTAACTTTGTTGGTGCCGGTGGATTGCTTTGTCGGTGTCATAGGATTGTAAGGTTGCCATCAATGACAAAACCTTCAATCACCTATAATGTCTCATTGGAGTATGCATTTGCCAACAATCTCCCCCTTTGGCATTGATGGCAACACTCATGAGAAAAATTCAGAAGTGTATCCAAAAATTGAAGTCCAAAAATTGTTACCAAAAATGTGTGCTCCCCCTGAGCAGATGATCCCTAAGTTATTGGATTTTTCTCATACCACTACTCCCCTTTTGGCATCAATGACAAAGGTTGTCAAAGTGTCAATAGAGTGTAGTTTCTTGTTTCAACCTTGTAACCGGTTGGTTACAATCTGAAAAAGGTCTACCAAAGCCAGATTCAAATTCTCAATGAACTTTTTACTATCTTTTATTGTGGCCTATGTCCTTTGAACTGTATCGATGAGGTGTTGGATTTGCTCTGCCGGTGTTTTTTGTCCTTGTACTAATGCATCAGATATTTCTTTCCTTAAGAATGCTAGGTAGTCCAGTTTTGGACTTAGTCTTAATTTCAAATCCTTAGCCTTACTTTTTATTCTCTCCTTTTCTCTTTCTAGATTTAGTAATTCTTCCTCAAAACCTATTATCTATTGCTCAAAAATTGATAATGAATCAAATGAATTAATAAAATTGTCAGCTAGTTGATTTATTTCCTCTTGTATCTTGCTGATCTTCTTGTCTATGTCAACTATCAAAAAGTTAGTCTTACAAGTATCTTTGTACAAAGTTTTGAACTCCTTTAATGTGCTACATAATTCTAGTAGAAGTGTGTCAAACTACCTTGTACACTTCTTTATTTGTTCCTCAAAGAATTTTTATTTTTCCTTTTCTAACCTCTCTTTGAATGCTTCCTCATTTATTTGTTCAACTATCATTGTGTTGTCAGTAATATACTTAGACAAAGTGTCAAGTTGACTCAAAGAATCCTTATTATCTACATTACATTTTGGAGCTATATTTTTCAAAATTGGAATTGTGTCATCTATAGCCTTATATGCCTGTGAACTACAATCTATTATTTTCTTTATAGAGTCTAAAAGAACTTTAGTTACATTTGTTGTCTTGAATCCTGTAGTTGAAGAGCCAACACTCTAAATTCCGTTGGTGGGAGCAATATCCTTCCTTGCAGTGACCTCTGGTAGGTCAGTCTGTGTTTCCATTTCCTTAAGCAATGGTTTGTTTTTCTCAACAGTTGTCGGTGGCACTGATTCTGTATTAACCTGTTCCTGTGCTGGAGCATGTTACTCTGCTTGTTGCTCTGTTTGTTGTTCTGCCTATTGTTATGTCTATTGTTTTTGTCTGGTTCTTCTAGGCGAAGGTGTGGATACCGGTGAACGTTCCCTTTTCCTTACAACTCTTTTAAATGCAGCTGGCATGTCACTTTCCGAAGAAGTTGCTACCGGTGAAAGGTGAGTTTCTGGTTGTTGTGCTTGTAACTCATCTTCAGTGATACCAATTTGTTTAAGTACATCTTCTTTGATAGCCTTAGCCTGCCTTGAACCTCACCTCACGGTTTCTTCTACTTTCTTCACTCTCTTCTTGGATTGAATTTGATTTTCAATGGTTTCAGCACTGCCAAATACCTCTTCCTTAGGTTCCTTAGGTGCTTCCAGAAGGGCTTTTGCATATGTTTCAATGATGTGGTCATCTATCTCATAACCCATTTCAGTAACCCAAATTGTTCTTGGGATAATTGCCTCCATCCAGATCTCATCCTTCTTAATGACAAAGCATATGTCATCCTTATATTTATTTACAATTTCTTGTGATAGTCTTACTCTAGCATTCATTCTGGCCTTTAATGCTTGAAAGTAATCATTAATATTCTTCTCTTTGTTTTCACCCATGTTGTTCAATAAGTCAGATAATTGTTTGCCTACCGGTATGTCAAATCCAAGGTTCTTATTACCTATACCGGGCACCTATTTGGTTATATGTAGCATTAAGCAAACAAGTAAGTTGCCAAATCTAAATGTCCCTTTCTTATCCTTCTTGATCTTTCCTATATTGTCAATCAATTCATCCTTCAACCATTCACACACATCAATTTTTACATTATCCTTAATCATGTCATGAGCACTCTTTATGAATAAGCTGGAAATTGAATTTAGTCTGTTTGCATGTGTTGTTTTGTAGCCTAGAATCATGCTAATGAATCTCACATTTATGTCAGTTACATCATTCACTCTTAAAGACTTTTTGTTGGATGTTGCACCCATTAGGTTCATTACTAGGTCATTTGAGACCTTCTTTGTCTTGTCAGGTCTATTACCAGTGGAGGGTAACCCTATTACAGCCTTTACTACCTCTTTAGTTATTTTGTGAATTGAATCCAGCCAGAAAAATTCACCATGAACCCTACTCAACACTATCCTAATAACTTCCTTGGGGAAATCCAGAATGCAGAGAATTTATGTCAATCCTCGGGTTTCAATTATTTTGTGTTCAGGTTTCACATTACCGGAATCATCACAAATAGCAGTCTTGTACATGTTCTTAATTTCTTCATCTCCTAATTCTTCTATATGGCAATGAATATACATCCTAGGGTCTTCTGCAAAAACTACTCCTTTGGGGATTTGAGAAAAAGCACCAACATTATCATCCTTCTTTGCTATTTCAGGAACTAATTGAAAAATGGGCCTAGGGTGCTTGATTACTTCCACTACAGTAGGGTTTGCTATGAATTTAGGTACAAAAGAGGATGCCATGATTATAAATACCTTTTTCTGCCTTTGGAAAGATTGATTGCTGAATTGCTTTGCTTCTTTGCTCGAAATGCCTTAGCTCTGGAAATTTCACGCTCTTCGAATGTTTGAATGCTCGTTGAAGTAAAATGGAGCCAAAAACACTAATTTATAATGTCAATCTGCCAACTACCACATTTAATGCTTTTCGGTTAAGTAATCACTTAACATATCTACCGGTATAGAAGTAATTTTAACTTCTTACCATCAACCGAGGGAATAATAGCATGTTTCACATTTGTTTGCCAAACCCTCAAAGAAATTTTCTTTAGTTGGATGAAGATTCTCCTGCCGGTGGAGTGTTGCTTTCTTCTGCCGATGGAGTGTTACTTTGTTCTGTCGATGGAGGAGTATTCCTATCAACATTTAGTTCTGATTTCTTGATCCATTGTTTTGAGAATTCCTTCTTTACTTCTTCAACCTTTTCCTTTCCTTTCAAACTAGGACCTTTGTTGTTTACCGGTGAGGACTTTCTTCTACAAAATTTAGCAATATGCCCGATTTTGTTACATACATAACAAGTCACATTATTTTTCTAAATAGCTTTTCCATAACCTATGTCAGTTTGTGTTCTACATTAACTAGATAAATGTCCAAATCTTCCACAAATATAACATCTCACATTCATTCTGCAATTTTCAGAATTATGACCAACTTTGTTGCATTTTGAACATTGACCGGTGGGTATATTTGTATTCTAATCATTTCTAGATCTACATTGATTTTCTCTAAGACCATACTTGTTATAGTTAAAGCATTTGCCATTAAATTTATAAGCAGTAGGTTGTCTTACCAGTTTTCCATGATCCTGTGTGTTTGCAGTACCAGAGCTTTCACCAGTTTCAAAGCCAAGACCATTAGTGTCACCATTAAGTTTATGATTCTTCAACAAGTCACCAAGTTCTTCTGAGCTTTTCCTGAATTTTTCTTTATGTTGATTTGCAGCAGCCAGTTCTCCTTCCAAGATACCTTTTTGTCTCATGAGTTCATCTGAGTCATTTTGTGCATGCATTAGATCTGTCTTCAGCATATCATTTTCAAAACTAAGTCTTGTGTTTTCATTTGTAGCATCATTCAGTCTTCTAGTCAAGTCTTCTTCATTCTTCTTTCTATATTTAATTTCTTTACAAAATCTCATAGTCATATCCTGCATCTCATTCTTTGTTGTCACATTTTCTTGTTTCAGCTTATTCATCAGATCACTAAGAGTTTCCTTTTCATCATTCTCATTTTGCATCTTTTCACAAAGTTCTCTTCTCTTCTTTCTTGAAATAGTAAGATTTTCTTGGAGTTCTTGAATAATATCCTGTGCAGCCTTTAGATCATCTTCAAGTTTGACATTTTTCAATTTTTCTACATCATAGTCTGAGAGAGCTCCTTCTAGTTGCTTCATCAAGTTTTCCATCTCTACCGGTGTCAAGATCTTCCTCAAGCTGTTAGGCTTCTGAAAATAGAGGACCAAGCTCTGATACCAATTGTTAAGATTCCCAAAGATACTGAGAGGGGGGGATGACTCAGTATCTAACCGGTAAAAAGATTTTCTTAACTTAAAACATGTAGAGCAAATTAGAACTATGTATCGGTTAATAGAAAGCAATGTAATAAACAGAGATAAAAACAACCACATGAAAAACACACCATAACACAATCTTTTAATGAGGAAACCTGGTGTGGGAAAAACCTCGGTGGGATTTGTGACCCACAATATTCACTTACTGGCCAATAAGAGAATATTACTGCTACAAGAGGGGTCTGCACATGCAAGAAGGCCAAGTGCCTAGAGCTCACTACTCAATTACAAAATGGAAAGTCTCACTAACTTACAAAATGGATTATATAAATCCAATGTCTTGTACTACTTCAAAATAGCATCTACTATGCCAGATCCAGTACTAGTTTATAGCTCTGCTTCTTACATAAACCCTTAACCTATAATTTGCGTAATAGGTCTGCCTTATTTCAGTTAATTACCTTCCTCTATATATTTTTGTTCTACAATGATCTCTTATATATATGAGTCATTTTACAATTTGCCAAGTTGGCTTACAATGATTTTACAATAATAAATAAAATAAATTACAATCAAAATTTCTGTCGGCTTCTGTGTTGGTATGCTTCCTTTCACTACTGGTGCCAGTGGTCTATGTGCTGGTGTAGAATCTAACTTTGCTGGTCGGTTGATTGCCTTGTCGGTGTCATAGGATTGTAAGGTTGCCATCAATGACAAAACCTTCAATCACCTACAATGTCTCATTGGAGTGTGCATTTGCCAACACCTCCTCCTCTCCCCCCTCACCCTGTGGCTGCTTCTATCCATGTACCTATGGCTGCCCCTATCCCTATCCCTATACCTGTCTAGAACCCTATACTATTGGCACTTGTAAAGGCAATCCACCTCTGCCCCTCACCATGTGAGCCTGTCGATCATGCCTCTCCTCTCCACCCTCCCTCCATGAAGCCACTCTCCTCTCTCCTACCACACCCCACCTCTTCCATCAGCCTCTACCTCCACCATCTCCATCTATCAACTCCTTAGCATCTGTCAACCATGGAAATGGATGCTCAGCCTAATATGCAGTATACTCTGTATCCATCCCTGCATCCTCTATCTCTGGCCACATATCCCAAGGCAAGGGAATCATCTCTACCAGTTGTATCACTACTTGATCATATGACAATAATGGCCCGAAGTGCACCCGATCCCTCACTATCCAAGCATACATCCCGGAACCCCATGGCATCCGCTGAATCCTGTCGAATTGCCTGCCCACCCTGTCCACCAACTATCTCTCAAGAACATATGGTGTCCACCCAATCAGATACCTGCTCTGAAATGTATATGGAAGCTCCACTACATCATCCTTCCACTCCTCACACTCTTAGTACAGCCTCCATACTATAGTGTCAATCTCATCAATGACCCTGCGCCAGTACTCTAATCTCCTAATCCACAGTTGAGATGTAATCATATCATATAAATGCACAAAACTGCACCCATGGCCCCTGCCTCTGAAATGAATTGGTTGGGTAACTGATAGATGCTCATAAGCCCAAACCTGCAACAATATCACTCTGCAGCCCAATCCTACTGATCCATGGTATACAAACTGATGGAGCTCATAATACAAATGTGCTAGTAGACACGGTCCCCATGCAAATCTAGTATGTTGTGTCACCAGTGTCTCCAATGTGCTACCCCAGCCCATAGCCAATCCTCGTGTTGCCCTATCTAGACAGAGGAACCCACTAATCACTCTTGCCAGTACTACTAGTAGTGCTAATTCTATCTGTTTCATCATGTCCCATGCCACGTGTCCAGCCCTCATCTCCAATCTCGGATCCTAGAACACTCATCTCAGTGCATCCTTGTCTCTGTCTTGATCGTAGGGTACTAACTCCCCATTGATCAATATCCTAAGAATCCTGTAAACATCCTCTAAGGTGATTGTCATCTCACCCATTGACAAATGAAAACTGCAAGTCTCTGAGTGCCATCTCTCAGCCAGCGCAATCAGCAACCCCATGTTTGCCCAAAACTCAGACACATACAGAATATGTCACAGGCCCATAGCATGAACCGCTACTCTCTCATCAACTGTCAGCTTTGCTTGCAAACTCTGAGTCGACAGGAATCTCTCTCGTGACTCTAGCATGGGTAGGTCCTCCTACAGTCAAGCAAATCAGTTGTGTCAATCATAGTGGCAATCCCTATTCATCACAAAATGCTTCTTATTATCCTAGTGCTTATGGTACTCTATCCTAGTGACACTCCCTGTTCATCACAAAGTGTTGATTTTTATCCTAGTGGCACTCCCTGTTCATCACAAAGTGTTGTTGTTTATCCTAGTGGTACTCCTTGTTCATCACAAAGTACTGCATTTTTTTGCACTCCCTGTTCATCACAAAGTGTTGCTCATATTAGTACTCCCTGTTCATCACAAAGTACTATATCTTGGTACTCCCTGTTCATCACAAAGTTCCTCGATCTATCTTATCCTAGGGCCCATGCTTGAGTGTATCCTCTTGAGTAGTTTCCTAATTGGCAACGTATGTTCTATCACATAATTGGCCTCTAAAATCGGCGAACGCGATCGAATTTGTGAACCAATGCCATCGTTGATGACTGTTGCTACTCTATTCTCTCCCTACACTCCTATCTCTTGGATGTGTGGATGACAATGAGGATGTTTTCCCCTCGTGGTCTATCTTATAGACAACCCTAGCCCTAGCCCTAGCCCTAGCCCTCATTTCCCGAGTTAGTCTTCATTATCCCATGACTCTATCACTCTATCCTATCCAGTCAGTCCATTCTAGCCTTTCTTTCTTATCGAGAGATTGTCTGCGATCTTTTCAGATTTTTCATCCAATCTCTTGAGGGGGCATATCATTCCCATCTTGGGGCAACTTTGCATCAGTTCATATTATCTTCTTTGAAACAATGCGACAAGTTGCATTGTCTCAAAGAGGGGCAAAATGTAGACACCTAAAATTGTCATATCTAATTAAATAAATATCTTTATTTATTTAATTACTTTAGCCTAATTCTTCTATTAATTAAATAAATCTTTATTTATTTAATTAATTCATTTATCCTCTTCTAGTCTTATTTCTCATTTAAATAAATACTTTTATTTATTTAAATTATCTTTTTCCTAAATTAAATAAATACTTTTATTTATTTAATTGATCCAATTTTCTCTATTAATTAAATGAATCTTTATTTATTTAATTAATTCATTAACCTTTTCCACCTATGACACATGTCATTCATCTCTTAATTCCTACACTACCTACCCTATTATTATTTTCTTATTTTCTCTACCTACCCTCTAATCATAGCCGACCATTTATCTTTTACACCTCTCAATCTTATCCCTCCATTTCTTATAGTGTCTTCTATATAAGGAGATGCTTCCTTCATTATCAACCCTGATCAGTTGACTTCTCGACTACATTACACTTTCGAACATGCATATGTGATCAAGCCTACTTGCAACCACATTTTCGTTCTTTGTTGAGCTCTTGTGCACACATAAAATTTGAGAGCAAATATATCAAGCAAGATCAATGGAGATAGGAAGAATGGAGATCCAAACCCTATTGGACATGTGATGGTATAATCTTTGTGATTTCATTTGATTTACATTGTCTTAAGTAATCTTCATATGTTATGGTGGATCTTTGTTGTTGTTAGGCTATGGTTTTGTGGTTGAATTCATTTAGTTTTTCAATATTGTTGTTATCCACTTTCACCATATGCCAGCAAAGAAAAATAGGTGACGATACCCCATCCTCGCTTTTCTAGTCAAAGACATCCTGGAGATAGAATCTCTAGTCAAAGACATCCCAGAAAAGCTAAAAGACATGTCACCAGAAAGATAGAATCAAAAGAAAACCAAGAATCGACACCAACATCCATTATAGTCCTAAGGTTTAGTGTCTCTTGTCACTTGTATAAGTCTAGTTGATTGTGGTCACAATGTTTACTTTCACAAAAGTATAGACAACACTGAACCATAATGTTGCCTGAGTCTGTTGAAAGATTTGATTTGTTGAAGCCCATTGTTGTTGTTGTGTCTCATCTGAAATTGACTGAATCCATGAAACTGATACTTTATTGCAGAGAATACGAAACTTTATTGCAAACTGGTGATGCAAATGTTGCTTTATTGCGAATTGTGCATGATTAGACTGAAGAAAATTGGAAGAAACAGTACTCCTCAGAACATTTTATGCTCTCAGTTCCACACCCATCACTAGATGTAGGATTTTCCTTAGCCACAGATAGGAGCTGATTTATTGTGAATGGAAAGGGATGAAAAGGAATGTTTATTATGAATGGCGAACCAATCTTGGATAGATCAATAACAAGTCATGATGGGAATGGGTAAGTTTGTTATGAATGAAGAGGTTGTGAGTGTGTGCAAAGTGAAAGGATGAAAGTGAATCCTGAAGGAAGGAGGAGCAATGTCTCTACGCATGCCGCTGGTGACCCAGTTTTCACCATGGTACTTGCCCAGGGTACCATCGAAGTGGTTTTCACCGTTGGACGAAATATTTTTCTCTTTATTTTTTTTATTTTTTTTTTCCTTTTTTTTTGTGTCACAAGGCACCTGTTTGTCAAGTTCTCACCAAGTAACGATTTTTTATGTTTATGATTTTTTGTATTTTTGAATATGTTTGATTTTTTTGTATTTTTGAATTTTATTTTTTTTTGTATTTTTGAATTTTTTTCAATTTTTTGTATTTTTGAATTACGATACTCTGAAGAGCTATGTGTAAAACCTGCAAAGGTGCATGTTGTTGATAGGATCCTCCAAAGGTTTGCCCTCTGGGGTTGAAAGCTAATATGCACCAGATCCATAGGCTACTATGATGGTGTAAGGACCAAGCCAATTTGGTTCGAACTTGCCCTTCTTCTGTCTGTCTTCCTGATTTTTAGGATTCTCTTTGAGAACTAAGTCACCTACCTCAAATGTGTGAGGCTTGACTTTATGATTTTAGTTGCGACTCATTCATTGTTGGTAAGCCTTGAGAGCATTAAAAGCAGTTTGTCTTCATTCATCCAATAGTTCAAGTTCTTGTAAGTGAGAGACCTTGTAGTCTTCATCACTGATAATGTTTTACAAAGAGACTCATAAAGAGGGTAACTCGACCTCGATAGGCAAGATAGCTTTAGCACCATATACAAGTGAATAAGGTATGGCTCCTGTAGGTGTGCGGACATTTGTGCAGTGAGCCAAAAGTGCAGGATTAAGTTGGATATGCCAATTGTAGCCAACGTCATCGACTGTCTTTTTTAGGATTTTAAGAATGGTTTTATTTGACGCCTCAGCTTGACTATTGCCTTGGGGGTAATAAAGTGTGAAGAAATGATGTGTAATATGGAAGCAATCACAGAGTTCACGAATATCCTAATTTTTGAAGGGACGCCCGTTATCGATGATGATGGAGACAGGAATACCGTATCGACAAATGATGTAGTTGAGAATGAATGTAGCAATCTATTTTCCAATGACTTGTGTAAGAGGCACGGCTTCTATCCATTTTGTGAAATACTCTATGGTGGTGATTATGAATTTGTGGCCATTGGAAGAAGGAGGGTGAATCTTGCCTATGAGATCGAGTCCCCATTGGTAAAAGGGCCAAGGAGTCGCAATTGGTTGAAGTTCTTGTGCTGGCCCATGAATGAGGTCTCCATGAAGTTGACATTGCTTACATTTTTTGATAAACTGATATGAGTCTTTTTCCATATTCGGCCAGTAATATCCAATCCTGATGAGTTTCTTGGCTAAGGTAGGACCACTAGAATGTGGACCACATATCCCTTCATGAACTTCGCATAACGCAATCTAAGCTTCGTCCCTTTCTAAACATCTAAGAAGAGTGCCATCTACACCTCAACGGTATAGGATGTCGGCTAAAATGACATATCGAGAAGATTGGTGAATGAAAGTGCGACGTTGGTTGTTGGATAACTCAGGAGGAAGGGTATTATTGCATAGGTATGTGAAAATGGAACCATATAACTGGGAATCAGGACCAATGACACATATCATCTCAGTAGGAGTGATCTCATACGAGGGAACCAAAAGGTTATCCACCAAGAACTCATAGCGGGTTTCATTATGTGGTAGATCGATCAATGAAGCAATTGTAGCCATGGCATCTGCCACTCGATTCTGCTCTCTTGGTATCTGCTCAAAATCTAACTTCATGAAATGTTGTTTCAGGTCATCCACCATTCTTTTGTAAGGCATTAATTTTTCATCTTTAGTTTGGTAGTCATCAGTTGCTTGACGAATTACAAGTTGAGAGTCCCCAAAAACATGAAGTTCCTGGATCTTCCACTGAACTGCAATCCGTAATCCAGTTGTTAATGCCTCATATTCTGCTATGTTATTAGTGCAAGGAAATGATAACCAATATGATTTTGGTATGGAATCCCCTTGAGGTGTGATGAAGAGGATGCCAGCTCCTGCACCATGCTATATGTATGAGTCATCAAAGTATAGTTGCCAAGGCTTTGTGTGTGATATTGTCAAGATGAATTCATCTGGAAATTCTGAAGTTAGAGGAGCATCATCTATCATGGGAGCATCTGCTAATTGATCTGTGATAGCCTATCCTTTTATTGCTTTTATGTCCACATATTCAATGTTGAATTCACTAAGGAGCATCACCCATTTGGCTAGTCGACCAATAAGCGTTCCTTTGTTGAGAAGATATTTCAATGGATCGATCCTTGCGACCAACTTAGTTTTATGAGTTAGCATGTAATGTCGTAATTTCTATGAAGCAAAGACCACGGTGAGGCATGCACGCTCAATGGGTGTGTACTTTATCTCATATCCCACCAAAGTGTGACTGATGTAGTAGACTGCCTTTTCTTTGCCCTCAATGTTTTGTTGAGCTAAGAGTGCCCCCAGTGTTGTTGAAGTAGCGGATATGTATAATAATAGGGGTTGATCCGGAACTGATGGCATCAAGATTGGCAAATTCAGAAGATAATCTTTGAGTATCTGGAAAGCCTGTTAACAGTTATCATCCCATTTGAATTTGATGTTTTTGTGTAGCAAATGCTAAAAAGGATGACATTTATCCGCAAGTTGTGCTATGAATCTTCATATGGACTGGAGTCTCCCTTGCAAAGATCGAAGTTGACTGATATTTCTTGGTGGTTGCATCTCTATGATGGCTTTGAATTTTGTTGGTATTAGTGAACAGATTTTTGCCTTTCTTCAAATTAAATTGTTTTAAACTTCGTTGCCTTCTTTGAAAGATAAAAGTTCAACTAAATAGTTGGGTAAGTGTGACATACACAACTTCCCTCTAAATTTTTGATAGGTACAGCTCCCTCCATTAGTTATTTAGGGAATAATCTAACTAAATTAAACTGGTATGCTTTTAACCTGGAAGAACATAAGGCTACCTACTTCATTCTTAGATGAGAGGCTGATGGTTTACAAATATTCTAAGAAAACTATTCTTCAAAATGCTTCAACATGAAAAATGGAGGTGATCGAAACAAAGTTCAAAAACACTGATTCAGCACTTCATAAAAATAAGTAAGAGAAATAAAATTTCTTTTCAAACCCATATCTTTTAAAAACACGTGGAAAGGAGCTCCAGAATAATAACAACATTTACCATTAGAAAGGTGATCACAGTCGTTCAATTAGATTCATATTTGCAAAGAAATACCACTCCATGGATTCAAAACTCAAAGATTTTCCTTCTCCAAAATGCATATGATCTTTATATATATATATATATATATATATATATATATATATATATATATATATATATATATATATATATATATATTTCATGCAACAAAGACACAACAATACATATATAAGTTCTTTCTAATTTCAGATTTCCGAAAACTGGTGACTTCCTTCCAACAAAAATAGAACTCCAAAAACAAAATCTAAGAAACCTATTCTAACCCCTTTCTATCTATCTTAACCTAATTTATAGTAGTCTTTTAGAATAGAGGAGGTCTCCCTCAAAACTCAACCTCCTCCAAATTAGTTATAAAAACCAATAGAGTATTTTTGGGACAGATGTCTAGAAGTCATTTGCAAGATTATGAAAAACACATAAAACAAAAACGGAGCACTATCATCATGCTACGCTTCTTCTCCATCATCATCCTCCCCTTCACTTTTCTGGGCATTGTGGGAGATTTCAAGCTCCTAAATTATAGACTGGCTTGGATTTTTCATGGTGTTGATCTTCGCTTTTGCAGCTTCTTTGTCCCATCTGTGCTTCACCATTTTCTCGGCATGATTAGGTAACTGATCGTTATCGATAAATGTCATGGACTCGATCCGAGCGACTTGTGTTATATCTTCAGGAGTGAAATTTCCTTTGGCCTTAACTTTCTCCTTGTATAGCCTAAAAGCCTTTATTGCGTCCTATGTGTTCAGTCCACAAATCCCCAGTTGCCAATCATGGTTCAAATTAACCACTTTGTTGTCATTAACCAAGCTGCACTAAAGGTCTTGAAGCTCATAAATAGAAGTCCTGGCATCAAAAATTACAGACTTGAATGTGAGTACCTGCCACATTATAGTCTTCTTCAATACGAAGAGTTGGCACTCATCAGTTACCAACTTGATTGAATGTTCTATCAAAAATTTAGTGGCTCTGTACTCTTCTATCTTGGTGAGCATGGGCAAGACATCTTCCCATTTATGTTCTTCTTTTTCCCAAGGCAAAATCTGGTTCTGAATCTCTGCAATGAGGCTCTGCATCTCATCGCATAACTTCCTGGAGCTTATGATATACTTTTCACCATCTTTAATCACTCCTTCAATCCATTTCTCCATAGCCCCCATGATGATTTTGGCTCATTGAACCTGACTCATTAGCTTTTTGTTCTCTGGTGAAGTAGGGTCAAAGCTTTCTGAAGCATGGTATATGGGAAGTTCTCCGAAGCAGTCGATGCTATCAATGAATTGAGCAAGAATTTTGATATGCCGCTTTAGCTCCCTTTTCTCCTGCCCATCTTTTTCTGACCCAGTGAACATCTTCTTAGCCGATACTTGGAAGAAGTGATTATCTGAATCCCTACTCATGCTCCCAAGATCCACTTTGCTGATCTCAAAGTCCTCTGCATTTACCTCCATATTCTCATATTTGGGCTTGTAAGAAGCAATCTCGGCAACCCACTTTCTAGTCCCTTCATCATTATCCAATCTGGCAGTTGTTTTGAACTTATTTTGTTTGGGACCCTTCTCTGTGTACTTAACCATCATGTCCTGAATTGGGATGGTCATAGGAATGAAACTCCATTTTTTGCTTACTAAAGTGGTTAGCCACTTAGGAGTTGCACTTAAACTAGTTGTTCCTTCGATCACCATAGGGGGCGGCGTCATGGCTACGGTGACTGCATGAGAATCCATGGTGTTGACAATGTCACTGTCAAGATCCTCAACTTCAAAAATTTGAGCATCAATAATTTTGTCCTTTTCCTCTATATCTTTGATCTGGTCCATTCTCTTTTGCGCAACACTCCGTGACCTGGTATATTGAGGAGCAATAAAGTCCAGAGCTGAATTGGGCTTGTGTTTGGTGTAAGATGGCTTCTTATCTTTACCTGCATGAACAGGCATAGAAGTGGGGTTAGAAAAACATTTTGGGGAATGTAGAGCAGCCTCACTACCTCTTGCAAGACCAATCGTGTTGCCTAGTTTCATTGTTCTTCTCTTGTTAACCCATTCTGCAGTTCTTTCCAAGACCCTCTTTGTTTTAAATTGTATGTCATCCTTTTCTTCTACATCATAACTAATGCATGACATTTCAGGTTTAGCTTGGTCTAAGTATCCAGGTTCAAAAAGCTCCAGATAAACCTCTTCAAGCCCACTTATGTCAAGTTTCACCTGCAGTGAAACTACCTGTTCCAAAACCATTCTCATGTTTTCCCTTTTGAACACCTCAAGCTCATCATTTCAATCTTCCCAGAAGTCCTCCAGGTGTGAGATTGGAAGGTGCAGCTTCAAACCAAGACCCCGTGAGAAGCCTTTATTGTCAAAGCCCTTTCTTTCATGATATAGTGGAAAATTGAAGTTTTTCAAGTCGGCTCCAATGCTTAAAGCATCTAACATTGAACTATAGGATAAAATACCCAATTGAATAGGAAAATGATCCTCCCGTTTATCCCTGGGTTGAGCCTTCCTAATAATGGTAGCCAACTGCCTACAAATCTCGGCCAAAACAAAACAATCCAAAGAAAAATGAGGAAGCCTGAAAGGCTCTTCCTCAAAACCGCCTACTCTTATGTAACAAAAGTGAGGAAACTAAACAAAGAAACTACTGTATTTCTTCACTAACTCCTATACATCCTCAGACATCCTCTTGGTTTTCATGTTCTTTAACTCATAACATAAATCTCCCAAGAAGGCATTATGTACTCTCCTAAA
Organism: Cryptomeria japonica; assembly: GCF_030272615.1. NCBI lineage: Eukaryota > Viridiplantae > Streptophyta > Pinopsida > Cupressales > Cupressaceae > Cryptomeria > Cryptomeria japonica. The sequence continues at coordinate 354,762,600 of NC_081411.1, read as the reverse complement.
GTCTTGCAAAGCTTTATCCTTCTATAACATAGGGTAAAAATCATACACATAAACCTCTCCCTCAGCGAGCTGCCTAGGTATACCCACTATCTCTTTAACACATGCCAAGCAATATATTAGATACGAGGACATAAAGAAATTCTTCTTGAAATATTTGGCCATGCTCAGTTGCTCCCTCATGGAATCGGCAATCAGCGCTGCCCAATCAAGGTACTGCTTTCCTTCCAGTACCAGTTGTACATAGCAGTAAATCCAATCATCAAAACTGTAGGCCTTAGCCGAACCTCTAACTCCATGTAGTAGTAACATGACATCATGAATGTGGGGAAGCATATGGTTCTTGTTGGGATACTTGGGTAATCTGGAGCCACCCCTCTGAGGAACCTTCAACCAATACTTCGCTACATTATTCTGGTGTCCAGTTTTATCTACATTGAACTAAGTAATTGATTGGGCAAGAGAAAAGTTTGAGAACTGATAATTAGGTAATTTGAAAATGGAGGAAATAACTTCCCGGTTAATTGCGAGGAGGGAGCACCATTATCTCATTTGATGGTTTTGGAAATAGGATCATACCTCGCAATACACTCTCTAACTAATTCTAGGCAAGGGATAGCAAGAGGAAAGGCTGTCACTTCTATCAGACCACTACTCAAAATTTCTACACCAAATGAACCATCAATTCCTTTGAACACCCTTTCCTTTAAAGCTTTCAGATTTTCTCCTTTCAAGTCTGTATCACTGACTATGGGCTCTGTACATGCAAGACTGAAAATATTCCCGAAAAGGTGTAATGTGGACTTCATAAATCATAAATAACAACCCTTATTTTCCCCAGAAAATCTTATTACGAGAGAGGAAAAGCAAGTAAAAATCACTGGAGAGGACAGGAAACAAACTAACCTTCACAGTTGAGACGAATCAGACGACTACCAGCAAACAAGACTTCTATCCAAAAACTCCGCAGCAATGAAAAACACGTTTTCAGAAATTAATCACTTCATACCTTATAGCAAAAGAAGTGATACGAACTTATTTAGTGCATTAATTCCAATTGTCAACTCAAATGTGCTGAGCGTTGGGATTGGACATCACACGCGTGCATTGAATGCATGGCGGTGTTTTTGGAGTAACCACCAATTCCCAAAAATGATTACTTGCCTTGAAAACTCAACCAGTTGACGTCACCCAAGATATGGTTCATTCTTCATCATACTTTGCAATAAATGCACCATCATGTCTTTTAGCCCATGGGACCCACCTGATTTGATCATGCATGAACAATCTGAATTGACTTCACGAGAGTTCAAGTAGTTCAAAGTGTACACTGGGCCAAGAAAATTCTCTTTGAAAAGATTAGCTCTGTTAAGTGCCGCTGGTCTTTTGAACTGCATTGAACATGTTGAACACCACTGAACTATTTGAAGTAGGTTCAAAGGGTTCATGGCTTGGAGAAAGAGGATATAACACACCATACGCAACCATGAAAAATAACCGCTACAAAACACTTTGAGTGAATGTTAGCATGAAAACCTTTTAGACACCTTAGAACCTGTGGAACCTAAATGAACATTGTGAACTCACTTCAAAATGGTTCAATGAGTTCATGGGGTTCAAATAGACCATTAAAACTTGGCGTTACAGATTAAAAGACAACTTACAAATGGATTAAGGATTGAACCAAGGAAATTCTAGAAAGATAAGGACTTCAAATAAAATTTTGTAGGGTGACTTACTCTTGCTATGGAGGATAAATGATGAGATAACAGCTAGATCGGCTTCAATTCCTCTTTTTGAGATAATGAATCCTAGGAGCTTCCCGGAGGTTACTCCAAAGACACATTTCTTGGGGTTTAATCTTACTTTGTATTTTTCCAACCGATCAAAAACAACTGAAAGTATGTCCAAATGTGTATCTCTGTCTATTGATTTTCCCAAAAGGTCATCAACATAATCTTCCATAGTAACATGCATGAGATCATGAAAGATAGTTGTCGTGGCTCTTTGATATGTAGCACCTGCATTCTTGAGCCCGAAGGGCATGACATTCCAGTAGAAATTTCCCCAAGGACAAGTAAATGTTATTTTGTGTTGATCCTTAGATGCAATTTTTATTTGATTATAGCCAGAGAATCCATCCATCAAAAATAACATTGCATGACCTGCTATGAGATCTACGATCAGGTCAATATTTGGTAATGGAAAATCATCCTTAGGACAAGCTTTGTTGATGTCTCTGAAATCTGTACATATTTTGATGCTACGATCTGGTTTGCTGATAGGTACTAAGTTGGAAATCCCCTCAAGATAGTCAATTGGGCATATGAATCTGACATCCAATAATTTTTCAAGCTCTACTTTGACTAATAATGCCACTTGTGGATGCATCTTTCTTAATTTTGGTTTCACTGGTTTTGCCCACGGTTTGACTGTCAAATGATCCATTACCAAATCTGGATCTAATCCACGCATATCAACATATGACCATACAAAGTTGATTTATCGCTCTATGAAGAAACTTATGAACTTTGATCTTTCTGTCTCTGTCAGGGATTGAGCCAAGAATATGTTATGTGGAGTTTCTTCTGTACCAATGTTTGTTTTGATGGTCTCGTCTACCAACATAGATGATTTTTCTTCATACGATGTCAGGAGAATGTCGAGCTTTCCATCCTTGGGTGCCTCAGAGAGGTTTTCTCCCTTAGATACGTCCTTTCTTTTTACTTTTTTGGGGTCAGATAGCACCACAATGTGGTTTTCACCATAAGACCCATGATTTATTTTTATTTTTATATTTTTGCAACTGGAAGGCCCAACACCCTCACCAAAATATGCCACGCTATTGAGCTCTATAGTGTATCCCACCTTATGGTCCCCAGGGGGAAGATCATCTCGTATGCCTAGATAGTCAATAAAGGCTTCATCATTTTGGAATGTGTCGAACTGTACAGGTCCTTCATGGTCCCAGTCAATAAGTTGGTGGTGAACAAGGGGAAAGCCTTTGATGTCTTCAAAGTTAGCGGGACTAAGGGTGAAGATGCAGTTATACTCAGTTATGTCGAGGTACTTATTGGGGTCATTGTTGGCACTCTCCTCATCTATCTCAATCATGAATGAATCGAAATTATCATCACTAGTAGCGCATTATGGGACAGGTGTTCTCATTCTTCATGATTTTGACCTAGAACCTAGAGGTAAGGACTGTGTGGGATCCTTAGGGGTTACCTCTTGACCAACTTTGAATTTTTTGTAAAATTCCTCTTCTTTTGTGGGTTCACCTGGTTCTCTGAATGTCTCAGTGAGTTCATAGTCACTGGAGGATTTGTCTAAATCCCATTCTGATTCATTGGAGTCTATGGAATAGCAATTCTCTTGTTGAATTTTGGTAGCTTTGATTTGTAATGCTTCTCTTGTCTTTTGAGTATGGATCTTGGAAGACATGAAAGCAAGTCCTTTCGAGCGTTCCTTTTTGAATGTCAATTCAAGTTGTAAAGGTTCAATGATGCCTTCCTTTCTTAAGCCAAGAGGACTTTGCCATCATGCCCAAATTTTTGTAGGATCTTGAATCCTTTGCCATACTTTTCACATGGTATGTTGATGTGATCTTGTGTACCATTTTGTATAAGTCTTCTTCTTCCAGTTCACCCCATCTTTGGAAGATAGTAGGATCCCATTTGAGTATAATGATAGATACCTTCTTAGTAGGATGTGGTCATCCATATTCTTTTGGTGAACTCATAACTTGTTGTAAGCACATGGTTTGATTCAAAGTGTATTCACCCGTTCCCTTGTCCTGAAATTTCCCTTTAAGCTCACCTTGTTTTGATGTTGAAGGTTTTAATGATTTAGGATCAATGTATGCATAAGAAGGGATAGCTTCCCTATTACTTGAAATGATCGTCTCAATTTTTGGTCTCAAGTTATTGCAGTATATGAATGGATTAGGATCACCATTAACTGTTATTTCAACTCCATTGTGAGGAAACTTAATGCATTGGTGGTATGTAGATGGGACTACCCTCATTTCATGAATCCAAGGATGTCCTAGTAATATAATGTATGTGAGATCCAGGTCTAGGACTTGACAAACCACATCCTTTGTAACTGGCCCAACTCTGAGAGGTAAGGTGATTGTGCGTTTAAATGAACGCTCTTCATCATCATATACCTTGATGGTAATTTTGTTTGTATAATTCACAGCTTTATCTAAATATCCCAATTGTTTAATAGTGCTCAATGTACAAATGTTTAGACCAGCTCCTCCATCTATCAAGACTCAATTTATTCAATGTTTCTGTAGGAAGGCTTCAATGTGTAAAGGCACATTATGTGGCTGACTTACGGAGGCATCATCGGCTTCTGTGAATTTAAGGGAGTGTGGAATGGAAAGGTATCCCACCATGTCTTGAAACTGGTCCACATTCAGATCAGTGGGGAAAAAAGTGTCTCTCAAGATTTTGTCAAGAATAGCTTTATATGCAGGGATATGCATAAAATCTCTAGGATGGAGATGAGCTCGGGTGTCTTCCCTAACTATTCTACAAGGTCATACTCAGGCTTGGTTGATGAGGAAGTGGTGTTTTTAGCTGGAGCACCTTGCAAAGTGAATTTACCTTGATGAGTTGTAACATTACCTTCAGATGTATGTTCGGAAGAAGCTCCGATGCCTTTTAGTACAATCTTGGGTCTTTGGGTAGAATTCTCAGGCGTTTTGTCCTTGATGATAATGGTAGAGACATAATTGTCCATTGAAATGTGATTAATAGTTGAATTATAGTTATAAGATGATCTAATATATTTGGTCTGCGCATCTGTGGCTTTGGATTTTCCCTTATTATGTTTTGGGAATGGTTATTTAAACATTTCATGTTCTTGATTGGATGAATGTCCTTCAATCTCAATGTCACCTCTATCAATCAGATCTTGTATGATGTTCTTCAGTCGATGGCAATTTCTTGTTTTATAACCTTTTCTCTTATGAAATTCACAATACTTATCATCATTCCACCAATTTGGTTTAACCTTTGGCTCATATGGAGGAAAATCTGGAATTGTTATTATTTTGTTTGCCACTATCTTTTTGAAAACTGACTCAAGTGGTTCTCCCAATGGGGTGTACTTCCTTCGTGACTAGGAAGTTATTTGAGTATTCACTTGATTGTTTGTAGAGCTTGATCCAGAAAAAACAATTTTGGGTCGCACTGTATTGGCATCAACAACACCATCATTGATTGTGTTCTTGTTTTTATTCCAAAATCTTGGCTTGTCTTTTCCTTTAAAGTCCTCTTTGTTTTCTTTGAATATCTTAATGACTCCTTGTTCAATTAGGACCTTCTCTGTTGCTAAGCCTTTTTCAATGACATCCTTGAAGGTGGACAAACAGGCTTTTCTTAGATCATAACCGATGTCTTTGTTGACATTCTGGGTGAACATCTCTACCATTTGTTTCTGTCAAATTTCACAAGAGCATCTACTAGCTAGATTTCTCCATCTTTTTAAAAATGCTGAAAAATATTCTCCATCCTTTTGCTTGGTATTGCACAAGGTAGTGACTGATATGTCTGTCTCTATGTTGTATGAGAAATGTTGGATAAATGCCTCTGCTAAGTCACCCCATGGCTTAATTCCAGGTGGAAGTTGGGAGAACCATTCCATAGCTTGATCACCTAAGCTTTGTGGGAATAATCTCATCAAATATGTCTCTTTTGCTGCTACCTCAATGCAAGCTGTGAAAAATTGTCTTATATGTGCCTTAGGATCCCCTTTTCCTTTGTACTTATCAAACTTAAGTGTCACAAAGTGTGTAGGAAATGGAGGCATTGGAATACTTTTTTCAAATGGATAAGGACATGTGTGTCTCATTGTGTAAGTTGGCTTCAGTGTATTTATGTCCTCCATTTTCTTTTGTAAGTCCTTAATTTGCTGTTCCAAATTGTTCTTATGTGGAGATCGACTTCTTGAACCATATCCCATACCTGAGGCATCGGGTGGAGGAGGAGCATGTTGCATATATGGATGATATTGATCATACACATGTTCATATGGAGGAGGTCCATAATGATGCTGTGTATAAGGACCATTGGTATAGAGTCATGATGAGGAATAGAATATCTGTTTTGTCCATGTCTACCATACTCTACAGGAATGTCATGAGTTTGTTCTATTGTGTTGCCCCCAAATTTGACACGAGGTTTCCTTGTGTCCAAATTTTGAACATGCCTTTGGATATCCAATTGCTTTGGTGGTTGGTCCTTAGCATTAGCATGTGATTGAGTATTATTTTCTACATAAGACTTCCATAATGGTCTGCAAAGGTGAGTATCATATGCTTGACCATGTGTGTATGGGACCTCTGGTTTTTGAAACAAAGATGATGGTGATTCAGGCACAAGATGTGGTCCTCTATTGCCTCCACTATTAGGCCTCCTTTGATCCATGTTGAGATGAGGTTGTTGCAAAGGTCGATTTTCCATTATTTGAGAAATGTCAAAATCATGAAGGATCTTGGCTCCACTTTGTGCCATCACTTGTAAGAAGTATTTTCTATCTCTCTTCATTATTTCCTCAGCCAATCGATTGAAATAGGGATCCATAATGGAGTCTTCCACTTCTGTTGAATGTACTAAAATGTTGTCCATATTGTCATTGTGTGTATCAGTGTTGTTTGTAGTGTCCATGTGCTCAATATTTGGAATGTTTCTATAGGCATCCATGTCAGGTAATGTAGTATGATCAGAATTGAAAAAGATATCATTGTCATACTCATAGGAACTCATGTTTGCAGACTCTTGAGCCTCTTTAGTTTCTCTCCTATATTTTTGGGAATGGGTTTCAACCATGAACTAGGTCTTGACCAAGATGTGTGAGACTAGATGAAAATGGAAAGGGTATGGAAGACCAAGAGTTGGATGGAATGTAAATGAATCTAAGGTGTACTTGCAATGTCCAAAGTGTAAGACCAAGTATGTATGTAGTAGAGTAGGTGTGGCTTCCAAAGAGATGATAGTTTCTCTTGATGAGGTAAGTTGACCTTAACTCTAAGTAAGACCAAATGAGACCCAAAGGTGATAGACCTTGATGAGGGACCACTTAGAAAAATGTTGTTGTATGTAGTGTGTTGACAAACTATGATAAGGACAAGCAAGTGACCTTTTGGCTCAAGTTTATACAAATGTGAATGTAATGTAAGCTGTAAAGCAATGATGGACTTTGTGAGACCCAAAGACAGGTTGAATGCTAGATGAAAACCTAGAGAGATAACCTAGGAAGCTCAATAAGTCTGAAACTAAGTGTTCTTGTTTGTTGGACTGTAAAAAATTTTCAATTCTGAACACAGACGTGTCTGTATACTTCACAGACGCGCTTAAATGACACAGACGTGGTTCTGTCAAACACAAATGCGTTTTTGAGATTTTGTAAATGAATGTTGTTCAAGAGAACGCAGACGTGTTTCTGCCCTTCACAGACATGATTAGATGACATAGACACGGTTCTATCAGACACAAACATGTTTCTGAAAATTGAGTGCAATTTTTCCAATTTGTGAAGTTGTTTTGTTGTGACCCAATCTGAATTTTTTATTGTTTTTCTTGACAAGAGGACACAATGTTGATGAAGACTCAATATTTGCAAGTGTTTAGACTCAAAATGACTCAAAGAAAAGTGTGTTGTTTGATGTAAAAATGTTTTGCATACACTTGAAGACACAAAAGACACAATGTTTTGATGTTTGATCTTGAATGTTTGATTGTTCAAAATAAGACAAGCACAATTCTTATGGTTGGCCAGGACAATAGTTGTTGATCCCACATGAGGCTATGCTATTCAGAGCGGATACTTAGATGCTTGACCCCACTGGCTCCACCCTCAGCACTCACTTCTCGAGGCACCCAAGCATCAGTCCCCATGAAAACTCCCCATGGTGAACTTTATATCTCTACTAAGAACCATATGTGTGTGGGCCACTCCAGAGGTCTGACCTCCTGCCCCAACAACTAGAAGGATTTTGGCTTCTAAAATAAAAAGGTGCTAATAAGTGCATCCACTCGTGTGGCCATACATGTGACACTTTCAGCTGTATAAATACAGAACACTCCCAGTCGGTAGGGGTTACGCCCTACAAATGATCAAATAAATTTGATCAAACGGGTTTATGGGGAGACATAGTGCCGGTATGAACTAATCACCACACGTTATCCATAGCTTTCACCATGAATGCAATTGTTTATAGTGGTTCGGAAGAGGTGGGTTTTCCTCACTACCACTTGGGTCATTCTCTCCTCACTAGTAGTCCTAATGACCACACAAGGAGACAGGCCCTCTAAAGATTAAACAAAAAGAGCCTATTGCTCAAGACATAAAAGACATTGTTTCAATTTCAGTGCACCAATTGAAGTGTTTGATAGTTTGTGAAAACAAGGCACACAATAAAGATCAAAAACCCTTGCCAAGGTCCTACAACAAAGATCTGTTAGTAGTTTGGATTGTTTCAAATGATCACCCCTTCCTGCAAGCACACAAGTTAGGTAAATTTTAGATCCAAAATACTTTGTGAAGTAGGGGCCTTCGACAAAATGATTTTACTTTCAAGACAAGCTACACCAATTTCGTTAGCTAGATCAGAAGATGTTAGCTCAAAATAAACCAGATTCGAAGTCCGAATAACGAAATAAAACCCTAAAACTGGATAAAAGACCGAAATGCAAAAGCTGAAACACAGACGCGATTTTACCCTACACAAACACGATTTTGCAACACGGACACATTTCAACACCTCACAGATGCGTTTTTGTAAAAATGCAAAACACAAACACAATTAAAATGATCACAAACGTGGCTAAATCGTGCAGACACGATTAAATCGCCCACAGACGCACCTATAATGAAAACCTGCAATCTGGAAAATGAAAATACTATCGGAAACACAGACATGATTCAGAGGTTCACAGACGTGGCAGAAAATCAAAAACGCGATCTCAAAATGCGCAAACGTGGAAATTGTCGAAATGTTGTCGGAAATGTCAGATCTGCAACTTCAAAGAGAACACAAAATCTGCATCAAAGATGTTAAATGCAAAAGGGACAAGAGTCCCACTGGGAGTGCCAAAATGTATATGGTGAAAGTGGATAACAACAATATTGAAAGACTAAATGAATTCAATCACAAAACCCTAGCCTAACAACAACAAAGATCCACCATAACATATGATCTTGCTTGATATATTTGCTCTCAGATTTTATGTGTGCACAAGAGCTCAACAAAGAGTGGAAATGTGGTTGCAAGTAGGCTTGATCGCATATGCAAGTTCGAAAGTGTAATGTAGTTGACAAGTCAACTGATCAGGGTTGATAATATAGGAATCATCTCCTTATATAGAAGACACTATAAGAAATAGAGGGATAAGATTGAGAGGTGTAAAAGATAAATGGTCGGCTATGATTAGAGGGTAGGTAGAGAAAATAAGAAAATAATAATAGGGTAGGTTGTGTAGGAATTAAGAGATGAATGACATGTGTCATAGGTGGAAAAGGTTACTGAATTAATTAAATAAATAAAGATTCATTTAATTAATAGAGGAAATGGGATCAATTAAATAAATAAAAGTATTTATTTAATTTAGGAAAAATATAATTTAAATAAATAAAATATTTATTTAAATGAGAAATAAGGCTAGAAGAGGATAAATGAATTAATTAAATAAATAAAGATTTATTTAATTAATAGAAGAATTAGGCTAAAGTAATTAAATAAATAAAGATATTTATTTAATTAGACGTGACAATTTTAGGTGTCTACAAATATGATGTTGTCAATTGATTGAGTTTTATTTAGATATATATATATATATTTCAAACATAGAGTGGATGGCATTGTGATTATTGGATTATGTGATGTTTTGGTTAGGTCAAATTGGCTTGTTGTGATTTGTGACTGTGGATCACTTTTCTTCTTTCATAGCCTATGTGATATCTTGTCCAGTACTTGAAACCATTCTTGAAATTAATGTGGTCATTTATTGTATACTAGGTATTTAACAATTTAATGATGAGATGTTACAATAAATTTCAATATACTAGATTTGGGAGTTTAACTATGGTAATGATATTATAATGACAATTCAGTATGTTTGATATATGAGGATGATATTATTTAGTTTCTTATGGTGGTAATGTTCAGTATCTTTTCATGATTCTTTATCATGCATATTGTTATTGCTAAATTTGATTTGTTGATTAACAATGAGATGTGTCTATTATTTTTTAGATGTAATTCATTTGATGAAATTCATAATATAATTTTATGTTATGATTATATGATCCATGGATGTGTTACTAAGGTCTATTATGAGTGTGTAGGCACATGTCGATGGGGAAACTAGGTTGAGATCGTACACATTGTCTTTCCTTAGTACAGCCAATCCTCTCTCATATGGAGGAGATTAGATCATTTGTTATTGTTGTCATTGTCTTTCATTTCGTATAGGTAAGTTTGAGTATTTTTATTGTATGGTGTTACTATGTTGTGATATTAATTTATTTTGGAACCCTTAGAGTTCATAAAGTTTTACCAGTAGTAGCTAGTGGGAATCTATCTTATTAATAATTTGTGTTGTTTAGGCCTTTATTTGACCCATTGAGGTCCTTAAAGAAAGAAACTAAAGTCCTTGGGGGTATAGTATAGGTTTGGGGGTATTTTAAAGCTATTACATTGTAAAACTTATTAATTTTACACATTTTAAAATTAGGGTAAAATTCTTATACGAATTTGAAGAGATCGTTAGAGAGGATAATATTCCACTCTCAACCTCTTTCCCCCCAAGTGGTGGGAGAGAATTAGTTCAAAGATGAGGTGTAATAGGAATGGTAGGTGTATTTTTGAGGATGTAGAAATGTGGCACCATTTTAAGGAGTGAATGAATGAGGAGTGGCCAATTGGCCTTATCCCATCCATTATCACATTCAAACCCCTTGGATATAAAATACGGTGTGGATAGTGTTGTGGGAAATTTTTGGCCATTTATTTTTTTCTCAAGTTTTGGGAAGGTGAGATTAGACAAGGAATAGGAGAGAAGCAGTGATAACTTTAAGAAACCCCCTCTCAAAAAATTATATTAAATATTGGCCAATATTTATTTATTTATTTCTAAATAATTTAAATTGGCAAATCTTTCCTTTTTTGAAAGATAAAAATTAATTTTATTGGCTAATTTTTTATATCAATTTTTTTGGTAGAAAATATTGGCAAATCTTGGAAAATCTTGTCTAATTTTTTATATAAATTTTATTGGCTAATTTTTTATATCATTAATGAGTTTAAGGGTAGGCTCTACTTTATTTAGTTTCTACCATTAAATTAATATATTCTAATAGCTCTCTTTATATTTTGTCAGATATTTAATGTACTAACAATTTGTAATACTCGTGGGGTCAAAAATTGCTTTTAGACCATTGATTTTCGTTGAGATCAACAATTCAAAAGAAATTTCAACCTCCATGAGCATTACAACTTGTAGGTAAGACTTACCTCATGGAATACAATGAAGGTCATTAGATGATATTTTAAATTAGTGGTGGCAACCAAAGATTGTTGATATAACCATAAAGTAACTAATAATTATGATATATTATTGGAAAATTAATTTAGATTTCTATAATAAATTATTAAAATTTGGTGAATCTAATCTAATCATGTATCAAATATTGTGGCGAATCTTTGAGTTTAAAAAATTAATAAAATAAATTCTCAAGCGATTTAAATAACAATAAAATAAAAATTTGTAAAAATGTGGTGATTCGGGTCACCTTAAAAGTTGAACTTATTAGCCAAATTTTGATTCCCAAATTTCAAAAAATAGCCAATTGGTGAATATTAGCCAGTAAAAAAATCACTGGAGAGAAGGTGGGAATGGAGAAGAATTTGGGCAGGTTGTAGAAGACCTATTGATTAAGGTGAGTTAAATTCTCACATTTATTATTGTTTATGATCTCCAATCTATTGTGTTTCTTTGATCTTCAACTTATTGATTGTGTTTGATTATTTGTGTGGTTTTATGAGTGTTGGTGGGGAATTTGGGAGTTTTGTGCATGTTTTTTGCCAAAGAGTTGCTTCTCAAATCCATTTCTCTTTGATTGTATTGTTTGCTTGTCTGAAGAGAAATCCTATCTTTACATGGGGGAATAAATGAAGAACTCCTTGGGTTGTTCAAAGGTAGGGTGTGGAACTCTTAGAAAGGTGGTGCAGGAGCACCCCATTGTAGAAGCACAATCAGGATGTCCAAGGTCACTATCTGATTATATTTGGGCCATTTATGACTTGTAAATAATATATGTATTCATTTGAGTTCATTTTTATCCAATGGAGTCGTAATGTAAGGCTATTTGAGCCATTTGTGTAAAAGTTGCATAGTTGTCCATTTAGGACCTAGTGCGGTCAAAGAGTCAAACTGATGTAAACATGCCATGAAAGTGCATAAATGCTTGTAAAAGGTCATTTAAGGGTTATTTGATATTTTTATAAGTTTTTTGTCAAGTTTTGGGGTCATTTGTGAAAATGTCACAAAAAATTGTCAAAAAGATGAAAAGTGGCAAAAATGCAATAATGCAAAATTGCATTAAAAGTTGTAAATGGGAAGTTGAAAGGTCTTGGAGGTAGTTATAAGGTCCAAACTGACCAAGAGTCTATAAAAAGGCATTGTATGTTCATTCCAAAAAAAAAGGGAAGAAAGGGAAGAAAGAACATTTTGATACATTTTGGTGCATTCTACTATTGCTATTTTGATTGGCTTTCCAGTTTTTATGTTGGTTCTAGGCCTTGTACGACCATGTATGGCCTAGAAACCTTTGTATATGTATAATGGATATTTAGATACATTAATTACCTTTATTTTCCTTTTTGTTTGGATTGATTATGTTTAGAAATGAAAAAGTTAAGAAATTTTTGATGAAAAATGTTAATTGCAGATTTAATATTTCCTGAGAACAGTCATGTTGCAGTGTATGGTATAAACTCATATGGGATGATTAAGACCTATAAATAGATTTATTGGAAATATATGTAAATCCTCTTTCTTTTCCCTTTAGTCTGAGTTATTTTTGTTTATATTTGTGGAAGTTATGAAAATTTTGGTGAAAACTGGTTTTAAACCATCTTCAATGGAGTTGCAGGCAATGGTTTATCTTTATATAATGATTAAACCATTCGAAAATTTAATGGATTGAATATTATAAAATTAAATCCATAAAGGGTTCATGTGAAAAAATTTTGGGATCATTTTGGTTTGATTTTTGAAAGATATTTGATGCCCTAGGCGGACTGGGCATGCACATGATTTGTTTGGGACAACAGAAATGGGTCTCAATGCAGCAGCTATAATGTTTAATCTAACCGTTGGATATGGCTAATTTTTGGATATGTTGTTTTTAATCCAGTTATCTATGGTTTTATTGAAGGGATTGAGGTTTTTATATCTGGTTAGAAAGTTATAGACCTTTGTGTACAAGTCTATCCAAAGGGATAGCAAGTTGGCAAGTTTGATACCTAGATTAAGTTTATGTTTTCTTGATTGATTGATTGTTGAAGAATGGTGAAATATGCCTCTAATGAATTGTTATAATTATTAAAATATGGATGGATCAACATGATCCTAGTGTTGTGATTGGTTTTCTTTGATGCTCTACATCAAAAGGGGTATCTGTAGACACTGAAAATCTGTATCACCTATGTTCTCCATTTTTAACCTGATCATGCATATAATCTTCATTATTCATGTGATTCTGCCCTATTTCCTCTTTTCCATTTCTTGTCTAGATCATTTTATTATCTGCCCATTTCAAGTTTGAGGTTTCATTTTGCCCTTAACTTCATCACCTTTGTGTTAGATCTTTCCATTTGTGTTTTTGGGGTGTCAGTTTGCCTTATTTTGTCTCGATTATGATTTTTTTCTCTTGATTCAATCCTCCTATTTTGCCTTTTCCATTTTATACCCATATCATTCCATTTTCTTCCTATTTAAAGTTTGAGATTCCATTTTATCCTTGACTTCGTCCCTTTTACATCAATTTATTCCCCTCTTGTTCCGGTGATGTCAATTTTTGACCTAAACCACTATCTCAATTTTAACTTTTTTTGCCTTCATTTTGGTCTTGTCACTTCATGCTTTCCATTTCCAGTCTGGTTGGCTTCATATTTTCCCTATTCATGTTCTAAGGTTTCATTTTGACCTATCCCCTAGCCTCATGTGATGGCATTTGACATAACTGATGCAAATCAGGTCATGCAGTTGAAGTTGGATGACTGGACCGGTAAAGGATATAATTCTATTTGTGATGAAAAGATTGAGATTCTATGAATAGACTGAAGGATAGACTGAAGAAATCACAAATCTAAAAAGAGAGCATGAAAGTCAGGCCCTGAAAATGACTGAAATATTACAAGCCAGAAGAATAGAAGAGGAAAGAAAGAGAAATGCAAAAGAAGCACAGTCAAAAGTTGAAAGAGCCAAAAGTCTTACTGAAGAAGCCCTAAGAGAGAATGATGCAATCATCATTGAAAAGGATAAAGAAATCTGGATTCTTACTCAAGAGAACACAGTCATGCAAGAGAACCTACATGACAAAATAGAGGAAAAGGAGAAGATGATGAAGGAGATTGAACAACTCAAAAATGAGTTGAAAGGTACAAATGACAGAAATGAAAAGCTGAGAAAATTTAATGAAAGCTCTGAGAAGATAGATAAACAATTAAAATCTTAGAGGAGAACAAAGGTGACAAGCAATCTTGGCTACTTCGATACAGGTCCACAAGAAATAGGAGAATCGTCTAATCCCAAGAAGATGAAGGATGATGAAAGGGACAAATCAGGAATAAAAGGTATAATTTTTTCTAAATCTTCTTGCAATTATTATGGTAAATTGGGTCATAAGTCTAATGTTTGTAAATATCGACTGGTCAATCACAAGAAGTCATTCACCTTTGATGGTTATTGCTATAACTATCACAAGTATGGACACACTGCTTATGAATGTAAATATCGATCAAGTAGCATGTCCAGTAGAAGACTCTTTAATGGATATTGCTTTACATGCAATAAATATGGACACAAAGTTGAAGAATGCATGTTCAAGACAAATGCATTAAGTTCTCCACCCAAACCGGTTAGCACTAATAGGAGTAATCAGCTCAATGTTACTCGTTCCACTTGTGGAAATTTTGGTCATGTTGCAGTGAATTGCAGGATGAGAATGGGTCAGAGAAACAATGCAGGGTAAAAGCACAAAGCTGTGTCACACTTTTATAAAGGAAATGGTCAATGCTGATTCAAATTTTTAAAGTAAATCAATAGAAATTGAAATATATGTTTTAAATTTTTAAATGATGTAAACTAATAAAATTTATATTCTTTTGTCTATTGTATGTTTGTAATTTTAACAAAGTTTTAAAAATTTATTTGAATGTAGTTTTTTATAAAGTAAACACCATAATTTAGTTGTTGACAAAATGCTAAAATTGAAGTTACACAAGCCACCACACTTTAATTAGTAAATTTTACTTTTTTTTAATCAATTTTTTTGTGTATATTGATAACTTGAAACTTTAGTGCATGGATATATTTTTAACTATTCTTTATAAACATATATTTTTCAATAAATTTGAAAAGTTGTGTGTGCTGAAATATAACTCTTTCCAATTCCCACAAGTTTTTTTCTTAATTATTTATCCAAATTAGAAAAGAATTATATCATCTTGACATAGATTTCTTTCTCTACTGCATCATATTTTTTAAAAAAATTTTAAATAAATTTTAGTATTTTTCCTTGACAAGATAATCAACCTTATATTTTAGTGTTGATGAACTACTTTCAATAAAAATAAAACAAAAAGTAATTATAATATTAAAAGATATATATTTTTGAAAATTCGCTTATAGATCTATAAAAGGGTATTTTTATATTTCAAAAAATATATTATTTATAAGAGTAGGAGTTGTTAAAACATCGAGTTTTTTTTTTTTTTGCAATTAGACCCAAAGTGGTATATAATATAGATTTAGTACGCACTTCCAATTGGAAAATTTGTGGTCCACATCTAACTTAGTTATAATGAATTTATATAGACCATATGTTTGACTAAAATTAATTTTTAGTTAGAATTACATAAATTCACTTGTGTTGATAAGTCAACCTAAAACATGACACAGTTTTGTGCTTTTACCCTGCACAACCATGGAAAACAACTAGCATGGTATGTTTCATTTCCCATAAGATCAATCATTTAGCCAGAGAGTGTAGGAACCCATCCTATAACCGGTTTGAAGATAGGAACCAGTTTGGCAAGAAGAAAGGGCCAAATGATTTGAAAGGAAAGAAGATAGTTGAAGAAGTGAAGAATGAAATGAAAAAGACATGGACTAAGAAGGAATCAAGAAAAGAAGGAGAGAAGCATTCTAAAACTAAGTCATCATCCACCAATGATGACAGTTCTTCTTCAAACTAAGCATATTGATGCTCAGGGGGAGCCTTTTAAAACAAAAAAGGAAAATCATGGCTGATTTCCCGAAACCAAAGTGAGGTAACTCTTATTTAGATGCAAAAAAGTTGGCATATTGTTTGTAATTCTTCATTGGTGAATTATTAAGAGTATAGGTGTTAAAGGTTGTATTGTTACTAGTAAGGAAGTAACACTATTAAATTATTAAATATTACCGTTTGATATCGTACAACTTAACCGTTGTAAAAGCGCACCGAACAACTTAACAAATATATAAGGAAATGAAAGCTCATTTTGTTTACCTTTCTTTAATTTCTACATTCGTGAGCTCCTAGTACAATCAAAGGCTTTCTAAATCTGTTAAGTGCATTACGTGCAAAGTTAGTTTGGAGATCAAGCGATGAAGTTTTGGTGATCGGAAGCCCTAGCAAAAATGGTAGAAGTCAATTTGTGAATTCCATTCTAGTTCATCATGGCAGCTTTCATGTTGATTCCTGTGTTGGTTGAGGTAGTTAAGGAACCACAACCCGAGTTCAACCTGCATCCTATGAATGCCAAAGAAATCAATATGATGGGTGTCCTATCTTCTATGCCCTCTGATGTGTTACTAGTTGAAGATATCTGTTCCTTTATCCACTGCAAGCTTGAAGATCTTGGAGACAAATTCATTCAATATGAATTCAAAGGGTTCTGCGACAATGGTCTATTGAAGGTAGAACATATGCATCTAAAGACCAAGGATTTGTCATATGTTGTTGATATTCCTAACCAATTCCATGTCGATTGGATCAGGTATGTGCTAAGTAGAGTGCATGACTAGTTTCTATGGTTGGAAGTTGAAGCACCAATCAAAATCTCAAAGGATGTGATCCAAAGAGTAATAGGGTTCAGTGAAACAGGTGAAGCACTAACCCTAAGGACAATATCATCCGTTGAGGTCACTCAGTTGACTTAGTCCCAATATGACAAGAGAGAAATGGCAGTCACTCATATTGAGGACGAAGAAGTGAGGTTTCCATATGCACTGATAGCTTATAGAGTGTACCAATCAAGCTACATGAACAATGTGTCAAGCGCTGCTATCCATGAAGCTTACCGGATCATCAAAGAGGGTGCAACATAGGTCATTTGTGAGATGTTAAGAAGTCAATTTTTGGTGAACATGGACAAAATTAAGAAGGAAAAAAAGAAATCATTCAAGTATGGTTCAATACTGGTATGTATCTTCTTCTATGTGCAAAATTTATTTCCTGGTAAGGGAAATGTAGTGTAGTCTACAGATAAACCTATCACAGTTCAGATAGGTGAAATGATTAGAGACTTAGCTGATAAGTTTGCAGAGACAATGTGGGGTTATTTTAAAGAATTCCAAACTATAATGCATCAAAGAGAAAGAATCCCGACCGGTATAATTCAAAAGTACAAGGACACTATTTGATTTCTTGTTGATATTGATTGTTGCATTATTCAAGTAGTTAAACCTATAATTTTTTGGGTACCCGCTATGGGTTACGAGATTAGGGTAGACATTGCCAAAGTATATGCAAACATGTTATTGTCTAAACCTGTAGACAAAAAACCTAAGAGATTTGGAACTTATGAGGAAGCAAGCTCCAAAATTAAGAAGAAACTCAACGAGCCTATCATTCAAAAGAAAGTTAGGAAAATGATTAACACCTTAGACAAGAAATATGGAGGTGAAGAATCTGGTGCCACTGCTTCCACTGATACAAGTGAACAAATAGGGGAAAAATCAAGCAAAGATGAAGAGAAAACAAAAGAAAATAAGAAAATGTCCAAGACAAGATCCAAGGGTGCTACATCCAGCAAACTAGAAGAATACATGAAAGAAAAGGACTCAGATATTCCTAGATCTTCCCAAGGTAAGGGTGGACTGGTATGAGTCACATATGCAACAAAGAAAAAGAATGAAAGGACAATTGACACAAAAGCTAAGAAGAAGCCCAAGAAAGATGAAAAGGAGGATGATAACTCTGACACCCAATCTGATGTGGTAGTGAAAGAAGTCAGAAGAAGTGGTAGGAATGTAGCTCCAATTGTTGATGAATTGGTCCATGGGATCAAAGAGTATGGAGGTTTAGCTGGTGTTGGGAGAAAGTATCCCCTCTACAATGAGGAAGATAAAAGAAAAATTGAAGATGTACTCATTTGGAACTTACATAAATTCTACAGAACTCCCAGTGAGCTAAATGGAATAATATCATCAGATTTACAAAATCTCATTGAAGGGAGATGGAAAATTGCCTTGACAATTGATAAGGAACATAGAATAAAGGCACTCATGGAAGTGCAACATGAATTGGATTATAATCAAGCATCTTTAGTGGCCGAAGCATGTATACAACGTTTCAAAATAAGGAACAGAACAGGGAGAGTGGCCATAGGAGATATTCAAGGTGTGCATGATGAGGGTGTTGACATGTGGATTTGAGCCAGCAAAAGGAAGCTGAGGAGGAAATAGAAAAAGAAGTGAAACAAGGACAAGATATAGTTGATCAAGAAAAGAGAAAAGGAAAAGACAAGGACACCACTGATGAGTTTGATGTATTTACAGTTGAAAATATCATAGGTGATGTTGTGGCAGATATTCCTAATTTGACAAAGGATGTAGAGCCACCGGTTGAACAAAAATCAACTATTGAAGCTATTGATATTGATGATACATCGGAAAAGGGAACCAATCAAACTAAGCATCCCGGAGAAGATGAAGTTGCAATTGAGGGCATCCCTTATGAGGAAATACCTCAAAGGCATCCGGTGACAATAAATATTCCCACGGCACACACTACTAGCAATGAACCTCATTTGCCAGAAAAAGGTGCAGAGGGAGAAAACCCCAAGATGATAGATTCATCAATACCATCTGTTGATGAAATAGAGGAGAAGGAACAAGAAAAGAAGGAAGCAGAAAACAAGAATGAAAAGATGAAGGAAATAAAGGAAAAGAAAATAGAAAGGAAGGAAATAGAAACAACCAATAGTGGTCCAAGGGAAACCAGGGAACCGAAACAAGAGAAGAAGATAGAAGACTCTTCATTCAGTCAACCTGAAGGTGGTCAGAAAATAGTGGTGGACTCTCCTCTGGTAAAGAGGAAGTTAGTGTTAGAAAAGGAAACTGAGAAAAAGGAAGTTGGCCAATTATTGGTCAAATTCTCAAACTTCCCCGATTTCATCAAAGATCTTGAAGATAAAAGAGTAAAGACTCAAAAGGAAATTCAAGATTTGCTAGGTTCTATTGATCCTCTTACAATCTCAGTAGCGACTTTCAGTGGAAAATTCAAACAAACGACTCATGAAATCAACAAGTTGAAAGAGGAACAGGACAAATGAGCTCCAAACCTGCTAGATACAGTGCTATCTTGCCCCTTTCATTGATTTATTGCAAGGCAATGTGGAAAAAGAAGAAGGCCTCATCAGTTCACCTAACTGCAAGAAAGTGGATGACATGGAGGATTTTATTCCACACCTCCATGGACAAATTCTCACTATGAAACAAGTGAAGCCTACATGGGAATCTTCTTTGGAGGCTACTAAGGTCAATTTCAAAGACCTTTTTTACTTACTCTCATGAATTATTTTGTTTACTTTGATTCCTTTATCCTTTGTCATTATTGTAAAAAGGAGGAGAATGAATGTATAGTGGATTGTACATATGAGGAGGAAGGGATATAGAGACAAAGTATATAGGTAGGTATCGGTAGAGGCAAAGAAGGCAAATAACCACTGGTAGAGGCAGAGTAGTGTCAGTAGAGGCAGAGAAGGCAAAGAATAGGGGGAGAACCAAAACAGGAGGCAGAGAAGGTAGAGAACAGGGGGAGAACTGGAACATGGGGAGAATTCTAGTTCAATCAGATGTTTTGCCACCAATGCCAAAGGGGGAGATTGTTGGCATCATGATGAGCATGATGAAGTTTTAGGTAATTAGAGGTTGTCATTGGTGGAAAATACCGACTCTAATGTCATCACAACTGATCGGAAAAGGGCTATAATGGATTGGTAAGAAACAGGGGACTAAAGACTTCCACCGGTGAGCAGAGATCGATTTACAAGAAGCAACTGGTAGTTGAGCTAAGTAAAGCAAGTTCATCGATATAAAGCAAGCAACCGATAGTAGATCATAATGGTATTGATAAGCATGTGAAGTCAAAAGGATAAGTATGTGTAGTCATCAGCATGTTCGGCTTGCTAACATGTGGAACCAACAAATTTAGAAAGAGCTAGTTGAAGCCGGAGTGCTTGCTAGAGAACCGACGAGATTTGTGGCATGAACGGATAGTCTCACCAATACAATTAGCAAGATTTATGGAACGAATAGATTGGCACATAGAATGACTTTTTGACTTCAAATTTTGGAGGGAAAGTTAGAGCCAATATTGAATACAGCTATATACATGTTTTTCATCGTGATTTTGTGTGTGTGTTGTGGGATTTGTGAGTGAGCAGAGATTGAAAATTAGACTAAGGTGAAGAACGAGCTAAGGGCAGAAGGGTTCCTCAGTGAATCGGTGAAGTCATCACCGAGAAGAGATTGAAGGAGATGCAGGGTGGATCAATTTGACAGAAAAGTGTCATCATCAGATCAATGATTTGTTTCTCTCTAATCATTGTAGCAAATTAAATCCCTTAATAGGGTGAACCTTATCCGGTTTTGTTTGTAAAATCCCCTAACTGGGTTGCTCCATGAAGGAAGTGTAAAATCCTTTTGCAAGGTGAATCCTAATAGATTCTAAGGTATTCTTAGTAGGATACCATTCATCTTTAACAAGGTGATGTTCTCAGAAGGAATAGGATTGTAACCTCTTAATCGGGCACTCTTTTCATTGCAGTAAAAGAGATTGTGGGTTATCCCCACCATGGTTTTCTCCCTCTAATTGAGGGTTTCCATGTATAATTGTTGGTGTTATGTGATTTTTATTTGATGCATGCAAATCTCTTTCCTTCAATGCTCTTACCTTCATGATTAATGTAATGTTTTAAGTTAATTTAAAAAGGGTAGTTACAGACCGGTTAGTTTGGAATATTATTGTTTAAATAACTATTTTTACTGATTCACTCTCCCTCTTAGTCACCAATTAATACAAACATTATGTTATGACGGTGATCGATGGTGAATCTACTTAAATTTGGTAACACAGAACAACCCTCGTGAAACATTTAATAGTTGTTTTAGTGTGATTCAAGGAAGATTTTCTTGGAAACCGGAGAAATGCTTTGGAGAGTGTTTTGAGGATACAGATCGGATTTACGTGATGAGTTATTATCAATCAACAATTGATATTTCATTGTAATTTGTTGTTATGATCTGGATAGCGATCTACAATGATCTTTTCTAATCTTATTGTGAATTCTTGATGTAATTAAGTTTTGTGGCCAACCTAGTTGAGATGGCTATTTATGTAGACACAAATGATGTTTATTGAGTCGGTGGTCTTAGAGAATGTGCTAAGACATCCAAGTGAAGTGTGTAATCTTCCTAAGGGTTCCAAAGTGTTGTGTATAATTGGATCTGATCAAGAAAGAAGAGAAGTGCAAGAAAACAAATCATTTTCTTACTATTGTTCCCTAACAGTTACAGTAGGTTAAATCCCATGACCGGGTAGGTTCTAATAGGCCTTAATCATTTAAGTCTCCTACCAGGGAAGCTCTCAAAAGATTTTTAAATCCTCTCACGAGGTTGATCCTAACAGATCATCAATCTCCTAATCCAATTGCAAGGCAAATCCCCTAACCGGGTGCCTCTTGACAGGGTCTTCTCTTAACTAGGCGTATTGTAAGCTTCTAACAAGGCTAAGCTCCTAACAAGGCATACATCAAAAGAGTACAAATATTTGTGGGTGCCAACTCTCATTGTGTTTTTTTCCCTATTTGGCTTTCCACGTCAAAAACTTATGGTGTTCATGTGTGGAATGTTTTTCATGTGATATTCTTGTTTATATTTCATTTCATGCATTATTTATGAGAAACCGGTTATGATGTTTTATCAGAAGTTTATCAAAGGTTACTGGTACTGATAAGAATTTGTTTGAGAAAGTTTTTGATCTTATTTATAAGGTTAAATAATTTGTAATTGATCAAGTTTATATGATTACTTTGGTGGTGAAAGTATTGGTAAATGATTTGATTAATGTGTTAAGCAAATATGGTAAAGAGGTTATTAAATCTGATTATAGAAGTTGAGATATTTTCAGATCTGAGCTAAGCTAAAATAAGTTTGATTTTGAGTTTAAATTGAATTAGTCTTAATACTGATTCACCCCCCACCCTCTCAGTATTAATCGGATCCTCATAGGATCAAAAATTGGTATCAAAGCATTGATCCTCTATGTGCAGAAAGCCTAACCGCTTGAGGAAAAGATTCTAAGGAATTCAAGATGATGAAGAAAGAGGGTCCCAAGTTCAACAAGGATAATTACAAGATCTAGAAGGATAGGATGAAGATAAACATTAAAGGTCTTCGTGCACAATATTGGAAGCAAGTTGAAATGGCATATGTTGCTCCTACCACTACTCCCTTGACACCAGATTAACTCGGAGTGCAACAGGATAACATGCAAGCCCTAGAAGCTATTGTAAGTACTTTATATAATTCAAAATATATTGATGTTCAAGGATTGGAAACTATAGGTGAGGTTTGGGAAAAGTTAGAGACAATCTATGGAGGAGATGAGCATGTTCAAGGAGCTAAAGAGGAAAGCTTGAGAGGAAAGTTTGATGACATGAGAATGCTTGAAGGAGAGAATATTGGACAGTATGGTATAAGAATCAAAGAAGTTGTTGGCGGCATTAAGAGTGCTAGAGGCAAAATAGAAGATGATACAATAGTAAGTAAAATGCTCAGAACTCTTCAACCTCAGTATGCTATTAGAGTATTGGCAATCCAAGAACTTAGATCTACTACAAAGGATAAGGTAACTATTGATTCATTGATTGGTAAGCTTATACCTTTTGAATTAAATATTTTTAACAATAGTGTGAAAAAATCTACTGAATCTACCTTTAAAGCTTTTGTTACCGGTTCATTTCCTAGAAAAGGAAAAGATATATATCAAAATCATGAGTGCAGGATAAGTCATGGAAGTAACCGGGGAGATGAAGATAGTGAAGATCAAGTGATGGAACTTGAAGCATTGTTAGCAAAGATATTTCCAAGAGGCACTGGTAAGTATAAAGGAAAGCTACCTAAAGAGGGGAAAATAGATTTGAAGGTCAAATGATCAAAACATAATGAAATAAACATGCAGAATGCTAAAATATCATTAAAAGACCATTTCACCTTGCTATTTTACCTTCTCCATCAGATTGATCTTGATGAAGTGAAGGTGCCCCTTGATAATGCTCCACTTTATGTGGTCCTTTGATTGTTGGATGTGGATGGCTCTCCAATATTGTGTACAAATGGAATGGATTTGAAAAATGATAAGGATGAGATGATTAAGTTGCCAAGATGATTTCCTGGGCTCAAAAGGGCAGCATAAACCTACTGGATTTCAAGATGTTTAGAATGAAGGGATGGAGCCCTATTTTATATGAAGAGGAGAGGAAAATAGATGGCTAGGATGAATTCGAGATGAAGGGCTAAGATTTACTTGTGAGCTCACACAAGGTCCAAGAGAGGGTGTGGAGACCAAGAAATATGCCTTAAAGGCATTTCGTATCTCCATACTCCACAAGACACATTGGAGGAATTAGAAATTCTCCAAACAAAGGATATCATGGGGATTGGAGGAATAAAAAGGAATTAAAAATTCCTTGGGAGAGGGGATGCCTAGAGGAATGTGTGATTTTGAAAATCTTACATTCACCTAAGAAAATAGCATTTAAAGCTAGTGGCTGGATGAAAAGGACAAAGAGTTGACTTTATGGCTAATCATGTTGATTAACCATTAACGACTCATTAGGAGGGGGATTAGAGGAAATGTTAGGTGGGATTAATATTTGTAGGAGAATTTGACTAGGAGAGAGAATGAGTGGAGGGAATAAAAAATTAGAAGAATAATGTTAAGTGAGTTTAGGGAGTTTCTAGAAGAATGAATTAAGAAGATGATTTGTGGGAATCATGTAGGTTAACTAATTAATTGAAATTAATTAGCTAAGAGGAATATTTGTGAGGATTTGATTTTCTTAGAAGAATAAAGAAAGGGATTGATTTATTAAATAAATCAATCATATGCTATAGTGACAATATTAATTATATTTAATTAATATTGAGAGGAATTTGAATTAACATAATTAATTAATTAATTATGCAAGGAATAATTAAAATAATTATTTTTAAGTGTCTACATTTTGCCCCTCTTTGAATTGAGGTGTGATGACACATTGATTCAAAGAATAATCTTGTTTTGATGCTGATATTGGTTTGATAGGATGCCCCAGCTCTTGATTGATAGATTATGGTATGGTGATGCTCCCTCGGGAGATCAATTGAGGAATTTGATCTTTGGAGTTTTGCGAAATTGATATCCCGATAGATTTGATTTGATTCGATTGATAAGATCTAGATCTAGTCTAGTTTCAAGAAGGATTCATCCTGTATAAGACAAAGATGATCAAAGTGTCTGGTTTCAAGAATGATACATCCTGTATAAGACATGACTGATCACAACGTCTAGTTTCAGGAAGGATTCATCCTATATAAGACATGATCAGATCACAACATCTAGTTTCAGGAAGGATTCATCCTGTATAAGACATGATCGATCACAATGTCTGGTTTTAGGAAGGATTCATCCTGTATAAGACATGATCGGAGTGTCTGGTTTCAGGAAGGATACATCCTGTATAAGACATGACTGATCACAATGTCTGGTTTTAGGAAGGATTCATCCTGTATAAGACATGATCAGATCACAACGTCTGGTTTCAGGAAGGATTCATCCTGTATAAGACATGATTGATCACAATGTCTAGTTTCAGGAAGGATTCATCTTGTATAAGACATGATCGGAGTGTCTAGTTTCAGGAAGGATACATCCTATATAAGACATGATTGATCACAACGTCTAGTTTCAGGAAGGATTCATCCTGTATAAGACATTATTAGATCACAACGTCTGGTTTCAGGAAGGATTCATCCTGTATAAGACATTATCAGAGCATCTGGTTTCAGGAAGGATACATCCTGTATAAGACATGAATCAGGATCAAAATTGATTATGTGAGGAAAAAAATAGAGAAAGAAAAATTAAGGTGGAAGGGATAGATGAGAAACAAATATGAAGCAGTCGTGAGGTATTTGGAAAGAAGAATACTAGATGCGAGACCGCAGAGGAAAATGGGGGCAATTGAGAACTCCATGGGATTATTGAGTTTAGGATTTGATGGAATGATGGTGAGATTTTGTGCACAACAAATGTGGAGAGCCAACCTAGTTTGATGTTGCCCTGAGTGACTTGCACCATTGATTATAGAAATCGGGATGCTATGAGAAACATAGGGTGTGGACTGACTCTGTAGACAAACGGGAATTTATTGCACAAAACAATGCGAGTGTTAAGAAACACTAATACAGAGTTGTGGGTTCATGCAAGGAAACCCTCAAACACACCGATACCTCTTGTACATGAGAAGGTAAGTGTTGATAAACACTAGTACCAAGTCGTCGATTTATACAAGAAGGATCCAAAACATACCATACTATGAAATATGCCCCAATATGCACCTATCATAACATACCTGGATATGGAAGAACCCAGGCAGTCGTAAATAGTGGCAGTCATAGGGAAAAAGATGCAAGCCTATATGAAAAGATCTAACAAAATCTAACAAGTCTCTTCCTTGCGACCACATGATACTTCTTGCCAAGAGTAGAACTAGGATGGACCTGGGATTGTTTCTCAAGACTTCTTGAAGCTTACACACAAAGGCATAAAATCTCAGTTTCAATGGGACATTCCTTGTTCATGACTCAGGCAAAGGCTTCATCATCATATGCATGTTTTATTGGGAGGTGGAAAAGAAGGAATGTTGTGCATGGGTGGGCTGGATGGCGGATGATTTGTAGTATCGACATGATAGACAGTGGATCCGATTATTTACCTTGGTGTCTGCACAGAGGTTTTCACCAAGGTACTTGTCCATAGCACCACCAAGTGGTTTTCACTAATGGATGAATTGTTTTTTCTTTCTTTTTCTGATTTTTTAATTTTTTTGTGTCATAAGGTGCCTATTTGCCAGTTTTTCACCAAAGTGATGATTTTTTCAGGATCCTTTTCTCATTTTTATTTTTTTAATTTTTCTTGATTTTTTTTTTTGACAATTTAAGACTTTCTGAGGACTAAGCATAAAATCTTTTGAGGTGCATGATATTCATTGGATCATCCAAAGGATCACCTTCAGGAGTAGCCAACTGATAAGCTCATGATCCATATTTCGTTGTGATTACATATGGTCCAAGCCAATTAGGCTCAAACTTGCCTTTCTTTTCTCTTTCTTGTAGATTTTTCTGATTTTCCATGAGGACAAAATCACCAGCTTGGAATTCTCAGGTTCTGACTTTTTTATGATAACTCATGAGCAGATGGTTTTGATATAGCCGAAGATGATTCAAGGCCTTGAGGTGCCTTTCATCTAACAATTCTAGCTCTTGTAAGCGGGCAATTCTGTATTCTTCCTCTGGTAGGATGTTTTGCAGCGATACCCTTAGAGAGGGGATCTCAATCTCAAGGGGAAGGATGGCTTTGGAACCAAATACTAGAGAATAATGAGTGGCACCTGTGGGGGTACGAATGGAGGTGCGGTAGGCCCACAATGCAGGATGGATTTGGAGGTGCCAATCACGGCTCGCTTCATTGACTGTCTTTTTGAGGATTTTTATTAGAGTTTTATTAGAAGCCTCAGCTTGGCCATTGCCTTGGGGGTAATATGGAGTGGAGAAGCGGTGTTGGATGTTGAATTTTTGGCAGAGTTCTTTGACATCCTGGTTCTTAAATTGTTTACCATTATCTATGATGATAACTTTTGGGATGCCATATTGGCAAATTAGGTAGTTCAGGATGAATTTGAATATTTGCTTGCCGGTGGTGAAAGTAAGAGGGATAGCCTCTACCCACTTGGTGAAGTATTCGGTGGTGGTGATAATGAATTTATATCTATTGGAAGATAAAGGTTGGATTTTCCCAATGAGATCGAGCCTCCACTGTGAGAAGGGCCATGGTGTAATGAATGGCTGCAATTCTTGTGACGGTGCATGAATCTTGTCGCCATGTTGCTGGCAAGGGATGCATTTCTTCACATAATTGTATGCATCTTCTTCTATTTTAGGCCAATAGTATCATGTTCTCAAAAGTTTTTTAGCCAATGTGAGTCCACTTGAGTGTGCCCCACAGATACCCTCGTGTACTTCGCATAATGCCCATTCTGCTTCTTTTTTATCTAAACACCTTAGGAAGGAATCATCAAAATGCCTTTTGAACAAGGTGTCTACAAGGATGGTGTAATAGACACATTGGCAGATGAAGGTTTGCTGTTGGGTTTTGGTGAGGTGTGGGGGAATGGTGTTGTCTTTGAGGAAAGTGAAGGTTTCTTGGTACCAAGGGGACTAGGGACCAATGAGAACACACACCATTTCAGACTTTGGTAGGTCGTATGTCAGTATAAACAATTGCTCAACCAAGAACTCGCACTTTTGACTGTGTGCTGGCATTTGAAGGAGGGAGCCAATGGTGGCCATTGCATCTGCAGCCCTGTTGTTTGTTCATGGGATTTGGTCAAACTTGATTGCCGTGAAATGTTTCTTAAGATCTTCAACCATGGTATAGTAGGGAAGGAGTTTATCATCTTTTGTCTGGTATTCATCATTGACTTGTTTTATGATGAGTTGGGAATCGCCATAGACTTGTAATTCCTTTATTTTCTAGTGGATAGCCAAGCATAAACCTACAACGAGGGCCTCATATTCTGCTATGTTATTGGTACATGCAAAGGCTATCTTGTATGATTTGGGGATGCCATCTCCTTGAGGTGTGACCAATAATATTCCTTCCCCCAATCCATTTTGAGTGTAGGAGCCATCAAAATACAATTTCCATGTGGAGGATGTGGTAACAGTCATAATGAACTCATCTAGTAATTCTGTGAGAAGAGGATGGTTGCCTAGAAGTGGAGCTTCAGCCAACTGATCTGCAATGACTTGTCCCTTGATTGCCTTTCTGTCCACATATTCAATGTCAAACTCACTTAAGAGCAGCTTTGGACAAGAGATATTTAAGTGGATCAATTTTAGCAATTAATTTTGTCTTATTATTTAGCATATAGTGTCGTAGTTTCTGTGTGCTAAACACTAATGCCAAACATGCTCTTTCAATGGGGGTGTAATTGAGTTCATATCCTACCAACATCCGACTGATGTAGTAAATGGCGTGTTCCTTCCCTTGATCATCTGTTTGTGCCAATAATGCCCCCAATGCCATTGTAGTAGCATATATATACAAAATAAGGGGTTTTCCAGGAGCAGGAGGCATCAATACGGGAGGTGATGCTAGATATTCTTTTAATTTCTCAAAGGCCTTTTGACATAGGCAATCCCATTTAAATTTTGTGTCTTTACGCAACAAGTGTGCAAATGGATGGCACTTGTCTGCTAGCTGTGAAATGAAATGCTTGACAAACTAGAGTTTTCCCTGAGGACTGCGCAGTTGTCTGAGAGTTTTTGGCAGAGGCATTTCCATAATAGCTTCTACCTTTGCGAGATCAACCTCGATGCCTCTGCGGGAAACAATGAATCCGAGTAGTTTTCCCGATGTGACGCCAAACACACACTTTTTGGGATTTAAGCATAGCTTGTATTTTTCCAATCTTTCGAAGATCTGTTTTAGAATGGGGATGTGTTCTTGTCTTGTCTTGGATTTTCCTAGCAGATCATCCATGTAGTCCTCTATAATTTTGTGCAAGAGGTCATGAAAAATTGTTGTCATTGCACGTTGATACGTAGCTCTAGCATTTTTGAGACCAAAAGGCATGACCTGATAACAGAAAGTACCCCATGGTGTTGTGAATGTAGTTTTATGATGATCCTCATCTGCTATCCTGATTTGGTTGTATCCAGAAAACCCATCCATTAGTGATAACATTTCATGTCCTGCTGTAAGGTCCACAATCATGTCTATATTGGGGAGCAGGAAATCATCTTTAGGACAAGCTATATTTAGATCTCAAAAATCTGTACAGATGCGGATGCCCCCAGCAGGTTTGCCGATAGGTACAATGTTGGAGACCCATTCAGCATAATCTATTGGTTTGATAAATTTTGCGTCTAACAACTTTTGGAGTTTTGCCTTGACCAGGAGTGCAATATGTGGGTGCATTTTGCACAATTTTTGTTTTACAGGTTTTGCATCTGGGTGGACGACGAGATTGTGAACCACCAAGGCAGGGTCCAACCCTGGCATATCGGAATAGGACAATGCAAAATTGATTTTTACCTCTGTAAGGAAGTTGATGAAGTCTTGTTTCTCGATTTCTATGAGGGATTTGGCAATGAGAACATTTTTCAGAATGATCTCGGTGCCCATGTTGATGCTACATGTTTCTTCTATCAAGAAATTTGATTTGTCCTGTGGAAGGTAACCAATGGTAGGGAGGTCAAATCCCTCATCGTCAAGTGCCTTTTCCAAGTTTTCACTTTTAGATACGCCCTTTGTTTTTATTTCTTGTTCTCCAAAGGTGCCTCAGGGAGGTTTTCACCTAGGGAATCATATCTTTTCTTTTATTATCTTTTTTGTGGCTAAGGGCATTGACTTGACTACCAAAGTATCCCTTTTCGTGTAGTTGAATACCCTCAATTCTGCTACAATCTTCCATATTTTGCATTGTTAGGAGAGCAATGAGAGCATTATCATGTGCAGATATCTAAAGTGGGTTTGCCTCATTGGCCCCAGTCAATGATTTCAGGATGGACAAGATGTAGCTCATGTGAAGTGGGAGGGGTTATGGGGGTGATGGTATTGATGTAAGCATCCAAGAAGATATCTTTCTCATATTCATAAGGCATTTCATGGAATTCCTCTTCGTCAGCGCTTTCAATATCCAAAGAAGGACTAGAAGGGGCACCAGCAATAGTAATCTTAGGCACCGGGGTGTACCCCAAGCCTCTGTTGTATCTGTAGGCAATAGGATTAATGGGTGCTTTTCTTCCTTTCTCCTCTGGTCCCAAGTCGTGTCCTTTGTAACCCATTTTTTCAACTATGGCAGATGCTTTTGGGTACATTTCTTTGGATATTCTTGTTGGATCTCCATCTTCTTCCTGGTACAGCCATGAAGAGATATATGCTTCAAGGCTCTCGTTATCAAGTGGGCCCCATTGCTAGAAGGTGGTGTTTTGGTATTGCATGACTGGTTTTGGGTCCTTTTTTATCTCTTTTGGTTTTCCAAATGACTTAGGAGAGAGAGGGAGGTTGCCTATTAATAAGACGTCCTCCAATTTATATTCTCCACATCCATTGTCCAAGATCTTGATTTGATTATCTGGTTGGGACGATGTGGAGGCAACATTTGATGTGTCAGACGGAGGCATTGGC
The DNA here is from genome assembly GCF_030272615.1 of Cryptomeria japonica. Taxonomy (NCBI): domain Eukaryota; kingdom Viridiplantae; phylum Streptophyta; class Pinopsida; order Cupressales; family Cupressaceae; genus Cryptomeria; species Cryptomeria japonica. The sequence goes on along the minus strand of NC_081411.1, from coordinate 354,731,577 downwards.
GAGGGTCTATTTAGTGGGCAATGATACGGATGCTTCCCCTCTAATAGTTTGCAATATTGAAAAGGTTGGGGATCACCTTTGATAGTGATCTCTCTTCCATTATAGGGGAATTTGATGCATTGATGATAGGTGGAGGGTACGGCCTGCAAGGAATGAATCCATGGCCTCCCGAGGAGAATGTTGTAGGGGAGGTCAAGATCTAGTATTTGGCAAGGAGTTTCAATTGTAATGGGGCCCACTTGAAGAGGTAAGGTGACCACGCCCTTTGAAATTCTTTCTGCATCATCATATGCCTTTATTGTTATCCTTCCTAATGTGTCTATCAGATCCTCTGAAAGTCTCAATTGTTTTATTAATTTTTATGTGCACAGATTAAACCCGAATCCACCGTCTATCAGGATACGTTTGACCTTGTGCTTGTGGATGAGAGCTTCGATGTGCAAAGGTTTGTTATGGTCTTCATCTACGGGAGCATATTTGGAGTTAAATACAATGTGCTGGTGGGCAGCAAGGTTTCCAATGAGGGCTTGGAATTGGGTGGCGTTGATGTTATCTAGAATGTGTGATTGGAGAAGGGCTTGTTCCAAAATTTCTTTATGGACCGAGGAGGTCTTGAGAAGTTCCAAAATGAAGATCTGCACGGGTGTCTTCCCAAGTTGATCAAGAAGGTCATATCGGCGGGTGGAAGACAGTGGGGGGTTTGGTGGGGGAGGAACTCCTTGGATGGTGACTCTTCCTCGGCGTGTAGTTGCATTGCAGTCATTCTGGAAATGGGAGGTGGAAGGCATGGCACCTTGAATGACTATCCTAGCAGGATTTGGTCTGCTTTGGGAAGAAGGAGGATTAACTCCCTGGATGGTTATGACATTGACATTATTATCTGTAGGTTCAATGCGAAATGCCAAAAAATCAAAATCGGTTACGTGATTAGCGTAGTCATAACCCATTGCGTTAGATGATGAGCCTTTTCCTTTATCATGCTTCGGGAAGGGTTCCTAGTACATTTTGAGTTTGTCATTGTTATTACCAGGTTTTGCATTTGCTACTTCAATCTCACCTTTATCAATGAGATCTTGTATGTAGATCTTCAGTTTCATACACTTTCGTGTATCATGTCCCTTGATACGATGGTATTCACAATACTCATTTTCATTATACCATCTTGGTTTAGGTTGACTGGGGTCAAACGGGCGAGTGATTGGAAAAACCACTATACCTGCTTGGACAAGTTTTTGAAACACCACTTCAATAGGCTCAGCCAGAGGAGTGAAATCTCTTGGAGTCCTGTTATTCGATCGGGGTGGTCGTCCCTGGATTGAGACATTGTTGTGAGGTTTTTGGGATTGATTTTGGTTGTCTCAATTATTGAATTGATGATTATTGGTGGTGGATTTTGGGGGAGCGGCCACAGTTTGGACCTGCTTTGCATCAGTTATACCATCATTGACCACATTTTTGTTATTGGACCAGAGTTTTGGCTTGTCGTTATAATAAGAGGAAGAACTTTGTGTTGATTTCTGGTAATTTTTCAAAGTTCCTTCCTCCAACGAGACACGTTCGAAGGTGAGGCCCTTATCTGTCAATTTTTGGAAGGATTTGATACATTGAGATATTAAAGGTCTTGAAAGTTTAGGCACCAAGTTCTTTTGGAATAGCTCAATTTGATGTTGTTCTAGCATGTCCCACTGGAATTTCTTGATAAGATGTCGCCATCTTTGTAGGAAATTGGTGAAGGTTTCTTCGGGCCTTTGTTTTGTATTACATAGGTCCATCATAGAAACATCATTACCCATGTTGTATGCATAGTGGGCCACAAATTTTTCTACCAAGTCTAGAAAATAGACAATGGAACCTTGTGGTAAAGATGACAACCATGCTAAGGCGTCTCCTGTGAGACTTTTGGGAAAGAGTCTGCAAAGATAAAGCTCACTATAGGAGACTTCTTAGCATAAGATGTTGAATTCTCGGACATGGTCGCAGGGGTCTCCTTTGCCTTCATACTTTGTGAATTTAGGGATCTCAAACCCCGGGGGATATGGTGTAACTAATATAGACGGGTCGCAAGGACAAGGGCAAAACTCTTCGAATGAGTAAGTTTTCCTTTTATTAGTCCTTTGTTTCATGTCCTTGATGATATTTTTCATGTCTTGAATTTCTTTGATGAGGTCTTGTTGTGGGCTTTGATAATGATGAAGTGTATTTGCCCCAAGAATTGGATGAACCAAAGAAGGTGCACCACCACCAATATATTGATATGATGAGGAGGTGGGAATGTGGGATGTGATGACCGATGTCGTTGGGGTTTGAGGGACAATTGGTTGTGGTCTGCCAAATATTGTGACAGGATTGAATACGGCCCAGATAAAATTTGCGACATTGTTGGGAGGAAGGGAAGTTTGTGGAATAGAAATTTTTGGTTGAATAGAAGGAGGTGGTATAGAAGTTTGTTGGAGAATGGATGAGATCGGATTTGATATTGGTATGGATGGTAAGGAGGAAGAAGGTGGGATGGAGACCACAGTGGGAGGTACCGCGGGTGGCATTGATTGAGCCTGGATGATTGATGGGGCTACAATTGATTGAGTTTGAATAGTAGGTGCGGCACTTTGTGTGGGAGCGATGTCTCCTTGTGGTTGTTGGGTGAGAGCGGATCTATTAAATTTAGGTGGAAGTTGAGCTCCATGTTCAAAGAGAGTTTTCAAAAGTGCGGTAGGATTGTGTTTAATAAACTTTTCCATCATCTCTTGGTTATAAGAATCCACTAGAAAAGTTTGCACTTCCGGACAAAGTTCATCTTGGTTAACCATGTCAAGATTTTGACTTTGATCTTGAACGCTAGGTTGCCCACTTTGTGTATGATCTTGCATGGGATCTTCATATAGGACACCAATATCTGGCATGCCATATTGTTGTTCAGCCATCTTTTTCTTTTGGGATCGAGTTGTGACCATACATGATATTTGTGATGAAAAGACTTAGGAAGAATGTGATGAAAGGACTTAGGAAATTTGAGGATGAAAGATCTTAAGAAATTTGTGATGAAAGGATTTAAGAAATTTGAGGATGAAAAGACTTGAGAAATTTGTGATGAAAGGATTTAAGAAATTTGAGGATGAAAGGACTTGAGAAATTTGTGATGAAAGGATTTAAGAAATTTGAGGATGAAAAGACTTGAGAAATTTGTGATGAAAGGATTTAAGAAATTTGAGGATGAAAGGACTTAGGAAATTTGAGGATGATTGATGGAGGAAGTATAGTAGTGATGGTTTAGAAGAAATTTGATGACTAGGTTATCTTTGGTATGAACATGAAGGATCGATTCGAATGGCAAGTTGTATGAAGGGATACGACCACCCTAATTTGGATGATAGTAGGTGTTTCAAAGGACAAACTTGAATGTTGACGTAGAGGATAAACTCTTAGCTTCTCTCTTGGGCTTATGAAAAATGGGATGGATAGAGTTTTGACGCAATTTAGGACTTTGTGTGGGTAATGACTTGGACAATTGTTTGTGTCTTGACAAATGCTTTTGCAAAGTGTTTGGGGATAGTGATGTGTTTTTAGTCTACTCTTGGCAAGTATGTATCAAACAAAGCAAACACAGTGATCAAATGCATATTATATCAAAGACTCTCATGCTCATATACAACATTCTTAAGGCTAGCAAGGACAATAGTCATTGAATCCCAATTGGTTTCCCATCTATGCTTACCTAGAGCGGACACTTAAATGCTTGACCCCACTGGCTCCCCTCCACGGCACTCACTTCTCGGGGCAGCCAAGCATCAATTCCCATGAAAACTCCTCATGGCGAACTTTGTGTCTCTAATAAGGGCCGTAAGAATATGGGCCACTTCAGAGGTCCGACCTCCTGCACCAATGACTAGAAGGTTTTTGGCCACTATGAACAAGGTGTTTAGTAAGTCTTCACGTTAGGAGCTACCCTTTGAAGTTGCACACGTGCAATTGAGGCCTATAGCCCAATGAAGCACCAAGAACTTAGTAGTCACACAAGCATGATTGAGATCTCTAGGATCCTACTAAGCACCCAATGTGAGAGTGAACTCTCATATAGCCCCAACCATTAACCCTTTCGTAGTCAATGGCCTATTTATTATAGTGAGTTGGGAACCCCAGGTCCGGGTGTACTCACTTGGGTCGTTCCCCTCTTACCTTCTCAAAGAGCAAGTTGGGAGGGTAGGCTTGCTAGAGGTAAACACACAATCAAACAAGAAAAGGTTGGAGGGTCTGGATTTCTGATCATTTAGTAAGACGAGAGCATACTTTCCTACCTTTACACTTTTCTTAAAGACACATAAGACAATGGTTCATTCCATTTTAATTAATATCTAGGTGCCTAGTTTAAATAAATGCACAAGATTTGGTTGGATTAGCTAGGCAACCTACAAAACAACTTGATTAGTAGTTTTGAAAAATGGAGTCTTCAACAAGCATCCTACAAAACAACTTGATTAGTAGTTTGGAAAAATAGAGTCTTCAACAAGCGTCCTACAAAAAACAACAAAATGACAAAAATATTATTTTTTTTGATTTTTTGGGAATGAATAGAAAAACATGAATAAAAAATTTTTTACTAATGACAAATGTGGATTTGAAGAAAGCTTTGATGGGTAAATGGGGTTTGACTAGGTTTTTGCCACTTTCCAAGGGATAGGCAAGCGAAAAATGGGGATTTTGGAGGAGAGATGAAGGAATGGGAAAATTTGTCCAAGAGGGACAAAGAAGCAAAAGTTGGAGATGAATAATATAAGAAAAATTTGGAGGTGATTAGATAAAAGGGGAAGGAGTTATGACAAACCCTAAAAATAGAGAAATATGTGATTTTGGGCTTCAAAAAGTGGATTTTTGGGATAAGGCCTCCAAGGAAGGAAATGTGGAAAATGGCAATGCGGAGAATCTAGTGAAGTTTGGAGGAAAATGGACTCGAGATAAAGAAGATATGGCGAAAAAACAAAAAAAAGTTTACTTTTAAACCTTAGATTCAACATAGCAGACAGAAACCCTAGATTTAACAGAGTAGACAGAAACCCTAGATTTAACAGAGCAGAAACCCTAAATTTAACAGAATAAAAAAAAATGTCAAAGGTTCGGATTTCTAATTGTCTAGATAGACAAGCATAATCTCCTACTTTCACACTTTCCTGCAGTCAAACAGATTATATTTAAATAGAGCAGATAATAGGAAATGAAAAAAAAAGAAATGCAGATTATAGTTAGTGCCTAAAAATTTCAGACAGATTAACAGAGCAAACAGTAGCACTAAACAAATAGAAAAGTGTCAAAGGTCCGGATTTCTGATTGTCTAGATAGACAAGAGCATACTCTCCTATTTTCACACTTTCCTGTCGTCAGAGCATACAATCGTGCTAAACAGAATAGAAAAGTGAAAGGTCTAGATTTCTAATTGTCTATATAGACAAGAGCATACTCTCCTACTTTCACATAGATTATAATTAAACAGAGCAGATAACAGAGCAAATAATAGATCGGATAATAGGAATTCAAATTCCAAAAAAAATGCTCACGCTAATCGTAGAGCTATCGTGCTGAAACTGAAATAGAAACAGAAACAAAAATGAAACAGAAACAGAAAAGAAGTTGTTGCGCAGAAATACAGAGTCGCTATTCTGGAACCTGCAAAAAAGATTTTTTTTTTTTCTGCAGTCGCGCTATTATGGAACCTGCGTCTCACAACTCACAAAAACCTAAAAAAACATTAGTTCTTAGGGACGTGGGTCCCACCGGGCGTGCCAAAATGAAGAGGGGAAAATGGATTTGAAGGTCAAATGATCAAAACATGATGAAATAAACATGCAGAATGCTAAAATATCATTAAAAAACCATTTCACCTTGCTATTTTACCTTCTCCCTTCGGATTGAGCTTGATGAAGTGAAGGTGCCCCTTGATAATTCTCCAGTTGATGTGCTCCTTTGATTGCTGGATGTGGATGGCTCTCCAATGTTGTGCACAAATGGAATGGATTTGAAAAATGATAAGGATGAGATGATCAAGTTGCCAAGATGATTTCCTGGGCTCAAAAGGGCAGCATAAACCTACTGGATTTCAAGATGTTTAGAATGAAGGGATGGAGCCTTATTTTATAGGAAGAGGAGAGGAAAACAGATGGCTAGGATGAATTCAAGATGAAGGGCTAAGATTTACTTGTGAGCTCACACAAGGTCCAAGAGAGGGTGTGGAGACCAAGAAATATGCCTTAAAGGCATTTCATATCTCCACACTCCACAAGATGCATTGGAGGAATTAAAAATTCTCCAAAAAAAGGATATCATGGGGATTGGAGGAATAAAAAGGAATTAAAAATTCCTTGGGAGAGGGGATGCTTAGAGGAATGTGTGATTTCAAAAATCTTACATTCACCTAGGAAAATAGCATTTAAAGCTAAGGGCTGGATGAAAAGGACAAAGAGTTGACTTTGTGGCTAATCATGCTGATTAACCATTAACGACTCATTAGGAGGGGGATTAGAGGAAATGTTAGGTGGGATTAATATTTGTAGGAGAATTTGACTAGGAGAGAGAATGAGTGGAGGGAATAAAAAATTAGAAGAATAATGTTAAGTGAGTTTAGGGAGTTTCTAGAAGAATGAATTAAGAAGATGATTTGTAGGAATCATGTAGGTTAACTAATTAATTGAAATTAATTAGCTAAGAGGAAGATTTGTGAGGATTTGATTTTTTTAGAAGAATAAAGAAAGGGATTGATTTATATAAATCAATCATATGCTATAGTGACAATATTAATTATATTTAATTAATATTGAGAGGAATTTGAATTAACATAATTAATTAATTAATTATGTGAGGAATAAAAATTTAATTATTTTTAAGTGTCTACACTACCTTTGAAGTGTTTCTCATGTAATTAAATTGGTCATATTGCTACTAACTGCCGTAACACTAATAAGAAATAAAAGTTTAGAAGATTCAAAGGAAAGGGCAAGAAACACTATTATGTTGCAGTAGATGAAGGTATGACCGATGAGGAGTCGGAATAATAAGATGATAATGAAGAAATTGTGTTTGTACCTGTGAAGGAGGAACTATCTGATAAAAAGGCACTAGTATCTCATATGGAGAATAGTGATGGGTGGATTATAGATAGCGGCTTCTCACACCACATGACCGAAGACAAAAGTAAGTTCATAACCCTTAATCAATTTGATGGAGGTGTTGTTAGATTTGGAAACAAATCTCCTTGCATGGTGAAAGCTAAAGGTTCTATCTCTCTAAATGGAAAGAGGAATGTTGATGATGTATTTTGGGTTTATGGTCTTAAGCATAATCTTCTAAGTGTTGGTCATCTCAATGATAAAGGTTATTTGCTTGAATTTAACAGTGGAGTCTGCAGAATTCTTGGAAATAATGGTGAACTGATTCCTACCGAGAAGAAAACTAGAGGTAACTTATTCCATTTGAAGAGTAATGTTAATAATTGTCTGGTTGCAAGAATGGATGATGGTTGGTTATGGCATAAAATATGTTGTCATGTTAATTTTAATAATCTGATTAAGATAAGCAAGTGTTGTAAGAGGATTACCACAACTTGTCAACCCGGATAGGGTGATATGCAAAGATTGTCAAATCGGTAAGATGACCTCTATTTCTTTCAAGAGAAATAATGGTATTTTAGAGAATGTTTGATTTGGTACATACTGATCTTTGTGGCCCTATGGGAACAAAGAGTTATTATGGTGATAGGTATTTCATGATCTTCACCAATGACTATTCTAAAATGATGTGGGTAACATTTCTAAGAGAGATATCAGAAGTATTTAAAAATTTTAAATCATTTAAAGCTCTGGTTGAGAAGGAAATGGGTAAGAAGTTGAAGTATTTAAGATCAAACTGAGGTGATGAATTCACATCTGATTAATTTTTTAAGTATTGTGATGAACGGGGTATAAAGAGATAGATTCCAGCTCCGAGGACACCACAACAAAATGGCATTGTAGAAAGAATGAACAAAACAATAGTTGAAGTTGCAAGAACTATGTTATTATAGAGTAATGTATCCAAAATGTTTTGGAGATAAGCGGTCAGTATTGATGTATACACTATTAACCGGGTACTGGTAAAAAGAGGTAACAATAAGACACCCAATGAGCTATGGTATGGAAAAACTCCTTCTGTTAGTTATTTTAAAATCTTTGGAAGTTAATGTTTTATCAAGAGAGAAAAATACACTGAGAATTTTGATGCAAAATCTAATGAGGGAATTTTTCTTGGTTACTCTTCTAAGAGTAAAGCATATAAATGTTTTTGATTAACCAAAAATAGGTTTTGAGGGGACCCAAAACCCCTTACAATCAAATATTTAAAGATAAAGCATTATAGAATCATAAAAGAGCCTAGGACTAAGAAACAAAATTGGCTACAATCCAAGAGAAAAATAGCCTAGCAGCCACAGAAAGACCAACAAAAATCGAGCAAGATGCTAGCAAAAATAGAAAACATAGACCTCCTACTTAAAAATGTCTAAAGCCTGGGAGGCCTTCTTCTCAAGAAGCAGCATAGCCTTGGCAGCTTCCTTAAGGTCCAATAGGTCCTGTGGAAGAGACACTTCCACCGGTTTAGTGCTCTGCCTTGTTCTCCTAGTAGTGTGAGGAGTCATCTATGAGCTCTAGGCCCCAGCTTCATTTTCTAGATCCACAACATTCTTCTCATTATGAATTCTCTCCATCCTGGAAACCAAAGCATTCATATTGACCGTAGAAACTTTCATCATAGCAACACTATTCTCCATACTTTTCTTCATACGTTCCTCAATTTGAATCATCTTCTAGCTTATCTCATTGTTCTTATGATCATTTCTGCTCTTTAAAAGTTCAACTGACTCACCATTCTTCTTTAAAATCTTTAACATCATATTTTTTTCCCCCACAGTCCAAGTAGCATCTTCTGTATCCTGAGTCACCCTTTTATTTTTCACCATCTTCCTATCTTTGTGCTGCTTAAGTTCCCCCTCTTCAATTTTGGCATTTGCGGCTCTTAGTTTTATGTTCAGAGTCTTAATTTCATGGAAAGTCCACCTGTTGAAATGGTAAAGATCAACTGAGGATCTCCTTGCAATGCCCAAAATGTCAATCAGGTTTTATGGCTTGTCTTGTAAATCCTCTGAGTCTAAATTCATCAGCTCAAAATGATGTTCTTCATACTCATGTGGAGATAACTTACCCTCCTCCTCAGGATCAGACATATGATCCATGGAATTATCCCCTAACCTAGGAGGTGAACTGGCATTCTCCTCCACCTCAGAGTCAGACTCCCCATGGTCATCACTTGGTTCATACTCCTTATCATCCCTAGAGTCATTTTCAATTTGCTTAGCCCTGACCTTACACACCTCATAAATCAGGAGGATAAGACCTTGATGGGCAAGAGGGCTAGCTTTAGGATTTTTAATGAAATCTACCACATTACCATTCAGAGAACAGGCAAGATAATAAGGGACAAAAATATTAATGTCATGGAAAAAATGGTTTAAAAGGATAAAATGATAGTTGTAGATTTTTCTAAACCTACCATCGATAGTAACATACTCCATAATTTCCCTAAGCATTTTCCTCCAAAAAAGTTTAAATTGAAGATGGGTAAAGTAAGATTTGTTTAAGTTTACCAGATTATTCCTCTCCTCATCAGATTTAGGGAATATCTTCACGGCATTGTCAGATAGTTTTTGATCCCTAAATAACTTCATGCCTTCCATGGACATACCCATTACCTCCGCAATTAACTCCTCATCCAATTTGAGATTTTGGCCAAAATGGGTGACTTTCTTCTTAGACCATCCCATAACAAAGGCTTTGGAGGCATGATCCTTCTTACCATGCAGCTTCTCCATGAAAGCATATAAATGTTACAATAAGAGGATGAAGAAAATTATTGAAAGTGCTAATGTAAAAGTTGATGATTTATCTAATAAGTCTGAAGGTACAAGCAGATCTGAACCTATAAAGGATGATAATGAGGAAAAGTTTGTGATCATTGAACTGGAAGCAAATAATAATGAACAACTGAAAAATGCAGAACTAGGTACTCAACCAGTGAGAAATGACAATGAAAATGAATAATCTGATGAAGAAGATGCAGAACCGACACAGGCAATGCCCAGATATGTCAAATTGAATCATTCACAAGAATGGATAATTGGTTATAAGAATGCAGGTGTGCAAACCAGGAGAAAGATCGGAGAGAATTCATGTTTGATATCTACAATCAAACCCAAGATAGTTAAGGAAGCACTAAAGGATGATGATTGGGTGAAGGCAATGAATGAAGAATTAGATCAAATTGAGAAGAATCAGATATGGTCACTTGTTCCTAGACCGAAGGATAAAAATGTAATTGGAACAAAATGGGTCTTTAGGAAAAAATTGGATGAAGAAGGAAGGATTGTAAGAAACAAGGCAAGGTTAGTCTGCAAAGGGTATACCTGAAGAGGAAGGTGAGGACTATTGTGAAATATTTGCACCTATTACTAGATTGGAAGGTGTAAGAATGGTATTGGCATTTGTTGCATATAAAGGATTCAAAGTCTACCAAATGGATGTCAAGTCAGCCTTTCTAAATGGGATTCTAGAAGAAGTATACATTGAATAGCCTGATGGATTTTCCTTGACCGATGATAAAGAGGTGATGTGTAAATTGCACAAAGCTTTGTATGGTCTTAAGCAGGAACCGAGAGCATGGTATGAGAGATCACATGCATATTTTATCAAGATTGGATTCCAACGTACCAGTGAGGATACCAATATTTAGTGGCAATGATGATATGTGTATGGAATTTGCTAATATAATGAAAAAGGAATTTCAAATGTCTCTAATCGGTGAAATTAAGTTCTTTTTTGGCTTACATGTCCAACAACTAGATGGTGGTATCTTTATTTGTCAGACCAAGTATATCAAAGAAGTATTGAAGACTTTCAGCATGAAAGACTGCAAACCAGTAGGTACACTGATGGTGACTAGTTGCAAGTTGTCAAAAGAAGATGAATCCCCTATTGTTAGTGAAAAAGAGTACAAATCTATGATTGGCAAGCTACATTATGTTGTCCATAGTAGACCAGATGTTGCTCATGTTGTTGGATTAGTTGCAAGATTTCAAAAGGAGCCTAAAGAAAGTCACATGGTGGCTATGAAGAGAATTTTTCGGTATCTCAAAGGCACAGTAGACTATGGTTTATGGTATCCCTATAAAGGTGATTTTACTTTGAATATCTTTACTGATGTTGATTGGGTAAGTAATTTTGATAATCGGAAAAGCACAACCGATGGAGCTTTTCTACTTGGAGGAAGATTAGTGGCATGGAGGAGTAAGAAACAAATTTGTGTTTCTCAATCTACAGCCGAAGCTAAGTATGATGTTGATGTTAGGCCCAATATGGAAAGCTAATGTACTGAGAGGGGAGGGGTGAATCAGTACTCCAAAACTTTTCTTCAATAATAACTTTACTGTTATGCATAAACCGAATATGCAAAAACAAAATATAAAGCTAAAACAAATAGATAACAATCATACATGATTCACTCCATAACACATATATTTTGGTTATGTAGAAACTCTTGGTTAGAGAGAAAAACTGTGGTGGGGATGGCACCCACAACTTCACTACTACAATAATAAAGAGTGATCGGTTAGAGCTACATGTTTAGCTATTTCTAATAGCTTACCCTGTTAGGAGTAACAAGATCTATTAGATCTACCTTGCTAAAGGATTTTACAACACTTCATCTAAATGTTGCACCTGGTTAGAGGCTTTACAATTTATAGACTTGATTAGAGTCTTTTACCCTATTAAAGATTTCTCTTACAACTTCAAAATATTACAATAAAATTATTACAAATATCTGCAACTTTACATCTGGAATGTTATAGTAGACTCTATGTGCTCAGAATAAGATTACCTTGCTTATCACATACCTCGGTAACCCATATAGTAACTCGGTAAACCCTTCTGTTTACTCTATTCTTCGACTATTCTCTGAAAACCTTCTTGGTGACCTTTGTGTCTCTGTAACAGTCTTCTTACACTCATGCACACACCTCTTTAACTCTTAACTCATGGTGTATAAATAGATCTCTTATGACGGTGATCCTTTCATTGCTTCGATCTTACAAACACGATTTTTTGAATGAATAATCATGCAAATTATTTCATTGGTTAGATGACCTCAAAATCATACACAATCTTTAAGTGCAATTTCCAATGTGATAACAGTTAGATGTGTCTCGACCTTGTAACACATTTTCATATGCATGTCCAGGTTCAATGAATCTAGTAACACGTTTCACTCGGTGTATATCAACTTGGTATGTCATCTTTGCTGCTCGGTAGACATGTAAAGATACTTGGTAGACAGCTCGGTGTATACTGCATTTTGTGACTGCTTTCTTCTGTAACCAACTAGACTGTGCATACCGACTGAATATCTCGATAATAGATAACTGACTAGAGTATATAGTATAACTTTGACATAAAACTAATGGCAATCTAATAAGTAGTAACAATCTCCCCTTTTGACATTAGTTGGGATGTTTGTCAAAAACTACTTTCAAAGTTATAACTCAAAATTCTATATACTTGCAAAATTTGACTATACTGACATTATATACAATAGTCAATAATATAATATATCAGATATACTCCCCTTATCGATATGTTGTTCAAAACTCTGATTTTGCATGCTCAGTGATATGTTCTATGTGCTTTGCTTAGTGTTCTATTTACTGCTTGATGTACTCCCCCTGTATACTATACTCCGAATACTATACCATTCTCTCAATACTGTATCACTCTATATTACTCCCCCAAGACTGTATCATATTACTCCCCCTTTTTGACAAACATCAAAAACTTAATTACCATTTGGGGGTGGTAACTGATCAAAAATGGATTTGTACTTGGTCCGGGCATTGATGAGAGCGACAGAGAGTGCATCCTTTACACTGTCCATGACAGAATTTTGTGCTTGAATATCAGCCAATAGTCATATTAAGTCATCTAGAGTGCTTCCCTCTTGAGTAGCAAATAAGTATGTGGCTCGGTTGATCTGTTCTTGGATGGATGAAAGATGTGGAAGGAATAATGTCTGAAGGGTCATTATGTCCATCCTGATCTTGCATTCTTCATTTCTTAAGTCCAATTGTTGAGCCATGAGCTATTGTAACCTTGTATAAAAAATTTGAACTGAATTTGGCTCTATGGTCAACTTCCTTGAGAGATCGGTGATCTCTTTCTCAATTGCCTCTATTTTATTCTTAATGTCTTTAATGAATAAAGAAAATGTGCAGAGTTTTTGAAATAAATAAAGAATGTGCTTGAGTTGAGGAGTCAACTCAACAATAAATTTGACAAGTTTAACTTTGCCAATAGCTATAGCTTTTTGAACCTCTTCTACCATTTTTGCAATGAGCTCTTTGTCTTTCAACTTGCTCAAATACTCCAATGCATCTACTCCAGATGTCTCTATCTTTGTGAGGAGTTCATCCAGTTGAATGTGGATGGCTGCATCAGTTGATACTGTAGCTTCAGGTAGCATATCTATTAGCAGTGCTTTTACCTTCTGAAGTACTTTCTTTTTCTTTTGAATGGCCATTTTCTTTTCTTGTTTGGCCTTTGATTTGCACAGTTCACTGAAATCAATGAGTGCTTGCCCTTTCAATTTTGATATGTCTACATTGGGCAACACTATTGGTTTTGACAAATCAACTTTAAAACTATGCTTTTTCATTTTCTTTTCTTTACCTTTCACCAATGGAACTAAGACAAGGGCTTGTGAGGCTTGATGGCCCTTAGTAGGTTGCTCGGTAGAGGCAACACTTTGATCGGTTCCTTTAGCCTCTGTAGAGTCCTTCGGTGTCTCAGTACTTGGTGTCTTAGTTGCAATAGTCTCAGTGTTAGAAGGTGCTTGAGATGTTTGTTCTTGAGTAGTACCTTCTCCTGTTGTAGACTTGTGACCTTCAGTGCCTTGATCTGTATCCTGAGGAGTTTTGGTTGAGACAGGTTGCTTGACCGATGGATAAGGCTGAACTTGTTCCAAGACTAATTCACTAGATACAAGTTTTGCATATGTAGTGCCTTCTATCATTTCCTATTCTGGTGCCTCTGAATCCATGACATCTTCATCTATTTGAATGGTGTAAGCAGGGTCTTGTTTGGTAGCATCAGGACCTTGCTTGGTGACATCAGAATCATGCTCGGTGACATCAATGATTTCAACTATAGCTTGCTCACCAGCATCCTTGATTTTGAATATTTCCTGCCACTTTGTTTTTGTCTCATTTTCCACTTCAATATATAGCCCATTCATCAGTTTTAAGGCTCTTTGTTTGACAAGAAACTTTGAGTTGTAGGTTGTCAGATGTTCCTTTATTTCTACAAATGACATGTCAGGAAATAAATGAACTAGACTTCTCTCTCTAATTTGTTTCTTTGATTCCATTGCATACTTCCACCTATTATCAATATGCAGATACAGTTCATTTGGGAGTGACTTAGCTAGTTCCAATGGAGCTAACTGGAACTTTAGAAGTGTATAGATGACAGCTTCTTCAATTTGTCTCTTCTCATCATTGTTCCTGGTTTCATACTTGACATATCTAAATCCTCCAAATCCACCATATTCTTTCAGATTAGCACAAAAGTTTTCAACACTATGTATATTTACCTTCTTGCTCTTGACAATCTGGAATTTGCTTGCATCCTCTGATTCGGTATCACTAGACTCTTTTGCCAAAATGAGTCTCGGAGTAGATTTCTTGTATGTCTTTGTTACCTTGGGAGTAGTAACACTTTTTGTTTTCTTACTCGGTGAGGCTACAGATGCTCTTGTGTTAGGTCGCTTTACTGGAGGTGTAGTCGGTGAGGCCTTTGATGTGTCCTGTTTCTTTCTCTTCAATACTTTTCCCTTAGGCAATTCGGTGCTCAGTGTTATAGTTGCCTCTTGGGCTTCAGATTCCTCTTCGGTAATGGCAATGGTGCCTTTGATAGGTGTAGAGGAAGCGTCTTCTCCTAATTTCTCTAACAATGCCTTTATCATTTTTGCTGCCTTTCTTGTAGCTTTGGGTACTACAATGTTCATCTTTACCTTTTCCTTTACTTCCTCATAGGTACCATACCTCAGCTCGATAGCATGTCTAGGCAATGTAAGAAATGCATCAATTTGCTATTTTGTGATGTCAAAATCAATCTCGTAACCCATTGGGGACAAAGATTGAGTCCTTGGTTCCACAGCATTCACATAACAATAATCGGTGTCAACTTCAAAACATATATCATTTTTGTATTTCTCTACTAGCTGGGGTGGAATCCTGTATTTGTTATGAATTTTCTCTTGAAATTTACTGAAGTAATCATCCATAATATCATTGAAATTGTCTCCTAACTTCTTAATGAAGTCATTAATCTGATGGGTGATTGGTCGGTGTAATTCCCAAACAACTTTACCGACTAATGGAAAGAATTTTTCAAAATAGAAAAACATGCATACCAGTAATGATCCAAACTTTAGAGTATTAGCTGAGTTGTTCTTCTTTGGCTTCCTGATGCTATTCAGATTTTCAAATAGGTTCTTCAGCAACACCTCACATAGATCAATTTTCATTCCCTTTTTCACAATTTTGTAGGCCAGGTCTACTGTTGCACAGGGAACACTGTTTTCCCTTGCCAATTGGAAGAAATAGTAACCCATTACTCTAATGGAAAATTTTAATTCTTCATCTATGACATTGTTTAGTTTCAATCCTCTACAATCAGATTCTACTCTGGTTAAACTGATCAATTCCTTGTGTGATATCATCTTTTGGGCTCGAGCATGATCATATATAGGGTAACCAGTAATCAGATGAATGATTTCCTTAGTAATCTTAAATGGTTTCTCTTCTAGCCACATGAAATCATCGTGAACTCTACTCAGAACAAACTTGACCCACTAGGGTTTGAACACTTGGGGATAGGTTAGGGCTTCAGTTAATCCTTTGATTTTGATGTGCTCATACTTGTTGTTCAATTTACCATCAGTACACAGCTCATCATAGGTGTCTTTGATTTCAACATGACCGAGTTCTTCAACACGACATTTGGTGAAGAATCTCACATCCTCGACTAGTAACACTCTGTCTGGGATGAGTGAAAAGGTGGTTTTGTCATCTAGTTTAGAAGCGACTTTGGGAGTCAAAGAGTATTTTAGTGAGGGCTTTTCTACATTCTTGACAACTATAGGATCTTGGATCTTGGGCACCATTGAATATTTCAGATAAAAGCTAACAAAAGATCCTTAGGGTTTCAGGATTTCAAACCACTAACGCTTTATGCTTAGCAGATAATGGCAACTAGATAAGATCGGTAAACCAGCTTAATGATGTGTTGAGATTGATGTAAGTACCTTGAATTTGCTTTGTAGGAGGTTTGATCACCTTAGATTCACTCGCTCTACTTTCTCAAAAACTTGGTAAGTGAAAATGACTGCAAAAATGCTTTTAAGTACACAAAATACCTTATCGGGCTCCGTGTGGGTTAGGTCAAAAACATTAAATGCACTCGGTTCCTCTTTAACCGATTTACTCACCTTTTTCCGTTTTGACCAAGTAACCAAACTTCTTTCATTCACCAACTAGATAGGTTTGTTGTATTCACTGACTTGACAGACTTCCTGTAAAGTGCTTCAAAAGACTTTGATAGAATTTCAAACTTACTAATACATCTTAATTATGTAGATTTTGAATTAAGTACATAAATAGAATAGGAACTGTTAAGATTTTAACCTTCAGAGAATGCAGTCCCTTCATACCTTTACCGATTAATTTGGAATAGGTGCACCTAACTCGGTAGGTAAGGTGCTTTCTTCATTTGACATAATTTCCTTCCTTTTCCAAATCATCTTTAATTTTTCTTTTATTTCTTCAGTGTCTTTTCTAGGTTGATCTCTACAATCTCCAGCTAAGTGTCCAACTTTATGACAATGAAAACATGCCATACCAAGATTTCTCCATAATCTTTGGTTGTACATCCCAAACCTTATAAAATAGTTGGCACTTATATGTCCATATCTTCCACAACATTCACACTATATCCTTGTATTGTAATCCTATGGTACTGCAGAATATTGTTGGTAAGGATCTATGTGAGTTTGGTAACCTCTAGCATTTGCTCGGTGTGCATACCACATATAGTTCTTTTGCTTAAGCCAGCACTTCTCGGTACTATGTCCATATCTATTGCAGTTTTTACAAAACCCTTTGAATTTTGCCTTCTGATAATTTTTAACAGACTTTTTCCTACATTGATTAGATGTGTGACCATATTTATTGCAATTGTAACAATAACCATTGGACTTAGTGACATTCAGTTGCTTACCTTTTCTGATTTGGCATATGTTGGCAGTGTGACCTTGATTTCCACAGTAGTTGCAAATATGCTTCTTTCTTTTGATGTTATTCTTGTTTCCAGCTTGCTTTGATGATTCTCCTCTCTCGGTAGTATGAATTCCTTTCTCGGTAGAGACTTTTCCTTTGTAGCCAAGTCCTGCATCTTTGTTGGGTCTTCTTGTATTCAGTTGCTCATCTAACATTTTTTATGCTTCATAACTCTTCTTTAGTGTTTCTTTGGATTTCTTCTATGTTTCAAGTTCATCAGTTAACTTTGATACTTCAAGTTTCAATGCTTGATTCTCATCATTCTTCATAATTGCTTCATGATGTGCATAACCTAGTTGATCTGATAGGTTTTGTTGAATTCCAGTTAACCTTGTGATTTCATCATTCTTATCAGATACTAAGACTTCAAGTTGTTGTTTCTCTCTCTCTAGATCTCTTGCTTTATCCTCAATTGTCCTCAATGCATCAAGATTTTCAATCATCTGTGTGCTGAAATGTTCATGTTCTCTTTTCATTGCATTCAGTTGATCAGCCAGTGCTTTGTTCTTTTCTTTCAATACTCCAATCATTTCTTCAGTTTCTTCAGATATGTTGTTCTCTGATGATGTCTCAATTTGTTTCACTCACTCTTGAGAGTCCTACAAATCATCAGATAATATTCTTCTCACTTTCAGAGGTTTTTGCATTTGCCTTTGCATGTCTGCAATCACTTGATTAGCATGATCCAGCTCTTCTTGCAGATACACAATCCTCCGAGATTGTTTATAGCCTTCCATTGATAAGATCTTTCTCTTTAGGTAGTTAAACCCTTTTCCAAGATTTGAGCTCTGATACCAATTGTTAGGCCCAATATCGAAAGCTAATGTACTGAGAGGGGAGGGGTGAATCAGTACTCCAAAACTTTTCTTCAATAATAACTTTATTGTTATGCATAAACCGAATAGTGCAAAAACATAATATAAATCTAAAACAAATAGATAACAATCATACATGATTCACTCCATAACACATATATTTTGGTTACGCAGAAACTCTTGGTTAGAGAGAAAAACTGCGGTGGGGATGGCACCCACAACTTCACTACTGCAATAATAAAGAGTGCTCGGTTAGAGCTACATGTTTAGCTATTTCTAATAGCTTACCCTGTTAGGAGTAATAAGATATGTTAGATCTACCTTGCTAAAGGATTTTACAACACTTCATCTAAATGTTGCACCTGGTTAGAGGCTTTACAATTTATAGACTTGATTAGAATCTTTCACCCTATTAAAGGTTTCTCTTACAACTTCAAAATATTACAATAAAATTATTACAAATATCTGCAACTTTACATCTGGAATGTTATAGCAGATTCTATGTGCTCAAAATAAGATTACCCTGCTTATAGCATACCTTGGTAACCCATATAGTAACTCGATAAACCCTTATGTTTACTCTGTTCTTCGACTGTTCTCTGAAAACCTTCTTGGTGACCTCTGTGTCTCTGTAACAATCTTCTTACACTCATGCACACACCTCTTTAACTCTTAACTCATGCTATATAAATAGATCTCTTATGATGGTGATCCTTTCATTGCTTCGATCTTACAAACATGATTTATTGAATGATCAACCATGCAAATTATTTCATTGGTTAGATGACCTCAAAATCATACACAATCTCTAAGTGCAATTTCCAATGCGATAACGGTTAGATGTGCCTCAATCTTGTAACACATTTTCATATGCGTGTCTAGGTTCAATGAATCTGGTAACACGTTTCACTCGGTGTATATCAACTCGGTGTGTCATCTTTGCTGCTCGGTAGACATGTAAAGATACTTGGTAGACAGCTCGATGTATACTGCGTTTTGTGACTACTTTCTTCTGTAACCGACTAGACTGTGCATACCGACTGAATATCTCGGTAATAGATAACTGACTACAGTATATAGTATAACTTTGACATAAAACTAATGGCAATCTGATAAGTAGTAACAGTTGCTTCCATGAATTGCGTGTAGGCAATATGGATGAGACATGTGCTAGAAGGATTCAAGATAGATATGTCAAAACCGGTGACTATCTATTGTGATAATACAAGTGCAATCAATATTTCTAAAAATCTTGTGTTACATGCTAGAGCCAAGCACATTGAATTGAAGTATCATTTCATAAGTGAAAGAATTCAAGATAAGGAAGTGCAGATGGAATATGTGAAGAGTAAAGATCAGTTAGTTGATATCTTTACTAAACCCTTACCGAAGGCTACTTTTAAGTTTCTTAGAGGTAAACTATGGGTTAGACCTCTACACCGAAAGAAATAGAATAATGGAGATCCATCAATATTGTGGATTTCATGTTTATTTTACACTAAGGATTGATGAAGGCACAGGCTACTCCTTTGGGGAGCAAGTCTGACGTAAAATTCTGATTTAATGCTTTGTTATAATTTTTTTATTTATGTAGAAGATATGGTGAAAGAGGCAGCAGCAGAATTAATGACAAGTGATGCATTAACATATTTGAAATTGTTGTCGAAGGGGGAGAAGAAAATGAATAGAAATCAGATTTGGCAGACATGTGAGAAGTTGAAGATCAGATTGAGTGAAGCATTAGTTTAGGGGAAGATGTAAAGGAGAGATTGTGTTATCAGCAAGCAAGCTGATGATGATGATGGTATTTTGATTGTGTATCTTATTAGTATTGCAATAAATGCCAAAGGGGAGGATTTTTGGCATTTGACATAACTGATGCAGATCAGGTCATGCAGTTGAAGTTGGATGACTACACCGGTAAAGGATAGAAGTCTATTTGTGATGAAGAGATTGAGATTCTATGAATAGATGTCATGATCAGTTATTTATGTTGTCATTGCTGGCAACTAATGTTCCTGATGTTTTTTTTTAGCATCTAAGTGATTTGGTTTACCGGAAGACAGGGTTTACCGGCAGTGATCTAAAGTCTGTGAATTAGGACTTTAACTGGTAAAGAAGAATTGTTTTGATTGGATCGGTCGATTGGAAATGATTGGTGATTTGTGGTTTGGAAGATGAACTTGTATCATGGTAAGATGTATGTGATCGAAACTAGAACTTGTGATGATTACCAGAAGGCATGTTTCAATTTCTGATGAATTTTGGCTAAGGTTTTAGTAGGGTTTAAGGATCAGTGAGTAAATCTTCAAACCAGTAATGATTTATGTTATGACGGTGATCAATAATGAGTCTACTTAAAGTTGGTAACACGGCACAACCCGCGTGAAAGATTTAATAGCTATTCTAGCACAATTCAAGGAAGATTTTCTTAGAAACTAGCGAAATGCTTTGGAGTGTTTTGAGGATACAGATCAAATTTACGTGATGATTTATGATCAATCAACGATTGATATTGCATTGTAATTATTTGTTATGATCTAGATAGCGATCTATGATGACCTTTTGTGATCTTATTGTAAATTCTTGATGTAATTAGGTTTTGTGGCCGACCTAGTTGAGATGGCTATTTATGTAGACACAATTGATGTTTATTGAGTTGGTGGTCTTAGAGAATGTGTTAAGTCATCCAAGTGAAGTGTGTAATCTGTATGAGAGTTGTAAAGTGTTGTGTATAACTAGATCTGATCAAGCAACCAGAGAAGTACAAGAAAATAGGCCATTTTTTTACTGTTGTTCCCTAACGGTTACAGTAGGTTAAATCCCTTGATTGGGTAGGTTCTAACGAGCCTTAATCATTTAAGTCCCCTAACAGGGTAGCTCTCAAAAGAGTGTTAAATCCTCTCATGAGGTTGATCCTAATATATCATCAAGATCCTAACCGATTTGCAAGGCAAATCCCCTAATCGGGTGACTCCCGACAGGGTCTTCTCTTAATCGGGTGTACTGTAAGATTCTAACAAGGCTAAGCTCCTAATAGGGCATACTTCAAAAGAGTATAAATAATTGTGGGTGCCAACTCCCACCATGGTGTTTTCCCTCTTTGGGTTTCCACGTCAAAAATTTATGGTGTTCATGTGTGGAATGTTTTTCATGTGATGTTCTTGTTTATATTTCATTTCATGCATTATTTATGAGAAACTGGTTACGATGTTTTATCATAAGTTTATCAGAGGTTACCAGTACTGATAAGAAGTTGTTTGAGAAAGTTTTTGATCTTATTGATAAAGTTAATGAATTGGTAATTGATCAAGTTTATATGGTTACTTTGGTGTTGAAAGTATTGGTAAATGATTTGATTAATGCGTTAAGAAAATATGGTAAAGAGGTTATTAAATCTGATTATAGAAGTTGAGATATTTTCAGATCTGAGGTAAGCTGAAATAAGTTTGATTTTGAGTTTAACTTGAATTGGTCTTAATACCAATTCACCCCCCCTCTCGGTATTAATCAAATCCTCATAGGATTAACACCATGGTGTTGCATTATTCCTTTTCTATTTGTTGATCCGCTTTGATCCGATTTACCTATTGTTCCTCAATTTTACTCACTTTGACCTAATTTTCCAATTTTTGCTCAAATCTTTCCATTTCCTATTTTAACCTTCCCAATTCTCTACAATTTCACCTATTTTGACCAAAATTGACTTAATTTGACCAATTAAGGTCTTTAGACATCAATTTGACTGATTGCCCTTTTATGCTTAATTAAACCTTGTCTTATTAATTATTCTCTTAATTTGTCATCATCTTAATCAAACCTCCCCTTTTTAATATTAATTAAATAATATTAAATTTTAAATTAATTACGATTCATCCCCTTTTATTAAATTATTTTAATTCTTTAATTAAAGCTTCATTTCTAATGCCCTATAGTCCATTAATCTATTTAAACTATTCAAATAGCTTATTATGTCATCAAAATTAAAAAAATATCTTTATTTATTTAATTTTCCAATTATAGGATAATATCTGCTTATTTTATTATAATTGCCTAATATCCTCCTAATTTTCAAAAATGGTAATATTATCTTGGATATTTTTCTTTTTGCAAATATCTCATTATATATTAATTTTAAAATTGAAAATGAGGTATGCATCCTTGGAAAATGTGTTTTTTTTTCCTTTGTCTCCAATTTTTCCTCATCTCCTTCATCCTTCCTCAAATGGCAGCTCTAGCGTGTGTTTAATCTAGTCCATTCAACCAATCAAAACTATTTTCGATCTCATCCATCCATTGAGTCTCTTTTTTCTATAAATTGGGACCTCCATTTCAATCAAATCATCTAGTTTTTAGTAATTTCATTTTGTTGATTTTCTTAGAGATCTAGTTTTCACGCAATTTAATTATGTTAGTTTATCTAAAAATCTAATAGCAGTTTCATCGTGTTGCATTTTTGAATCATCATCTTTCTCTGTCATTATGTCCAAATCAATTTTACATAACCATACCTAGTAAATCTTGAATACCAATACTTTCTTTCATCTCTTTCATACACTTGCCAAACAAGAGAGCAACATAACATCATTAGAGATGAAAGGAAGAGCAACAAGGCTTCATTGAATATTTGAGGTTTGCATTCATGTTTTCATTTCATTTTTATTTCAATTGTCCTATTGGTCAAATTAGGAAGGTTTTACAGGTGATTCTAGTTTGTGGTTAGCTTAGATAGGTTGCATGCTTTGGTTTTCAAACTGATCAACCCCCTTTTTCTTGATCTCACATCTTGTGAACCCAATGTGAACATGCATACAATTTAACTTCTTTTGTCATATTTTTTTATCATATACAGGTCCTAGAAGACTAAATTTCTTGATTTTCATGCTCATCAATGTTTCTAAATAGGTGGCACCCAATCCTACGCAAGTGGTTCACCTTTCTGTATAGGTGGTTAGGGTTTTTGCGTAGGTGATCAAGGGTCATACGTAGGTGGTCATAGTTTCTATGTAGTTGATTAAGGTTTCTATGTAGGTGGTAGTTAGTGTTGCTTTTTGGTTAATCACTTGTCATATGCAAGGTTTGCTAATTCAATTTATCAAAATCAAGGTTTGCATTGAGCTAATGGTTTGATTTGTAGGTTTCAGAGGAACTAGCATGCCTATTGTAGGGTTTTAATCAATCACAATATTAAAATGAATAATAAATCTCACATTAGATAATAATTAAGAGGTTAACACATTTTAATTTCATCCAACAAATCTCATCTAGATCTTAATTAGGAGGTTAACTCATTTCAAGTTTAGTTCACAATCTCATCTAGATCTTAAATAAGGGCTTAATTTGTTTAAATTTTGGTTTTCAATCTCATTTAGAATTAATTAAGAAATTCAATCTACTCTCTTCATTTTATATTGTAATCATGCACAACTTAGAGGGTTTCAATTATAATCAAAATTCAAGATGGTTCTCCCTAATGTTAATGTTACCCCCTTGCTTCAACTCAACCTAGCATACAATAATCACCAAGAAGACATTATCACTGGATTAAATAACCTAGCCCGGGAAACCAAAACTAGCTATGCTCAATACATGCATACTATCTTTGTCATATAAGAGGAGGAAACTATATCCAAATATTTTGAGAAAGCTTTAAAGAAAGAAATTGAGCAAGAGAGAGGACAACAAAAATAGAGAGAAGAAGAAGTATCCCCAGCTTTTCAACCACCTCCTCCTGAACCCCAGTAGGAAACCTTGTCTTAGTCCTAAGTGTCCTACATATTTAGCTTAGAAAGTGTTCCACATCCTTAGCATAGGTTTTTGTCTTAGATTTCTAAATATTAACCAAAAAATAAAATGCCTCATAGAGTGAAGTCTAGGTTTTTAGGATACTGAAAGAGAGCAAAGCATAAGAGATTGAACAAGAGCCTTCAAAGAATCCAAAGAGTTGATGAACTATTCACCAACCCTGACTAGTTTGCTCTTATATTATGAGACATGTGTCTTTTTCTCTACACAATAATATCGCATGCATCCCACCCCATCTACCCAAAATATATGGATGAATTTGATGAATTGATATGGTTCTCCCCAGCGAGGAAGAAACAATTCAACACTTGTACTACAACCTTATTTAAGGTTTGATGACAAGCAGGAGGATATAATCTTTGAATTGCATGTTTTAGCTTGGAGAACGAATACTGATTAGGTCGAGTTTAGATGAACAACTACCTTAAATGAAGAAGAATAGAAACCGCAAAGCATCGAAGAAGCTCTACAAAGAGAACAAGAGAAAGAAAAAAGAAGGCTTGAACAACATGAGCAATGACAAAATCAGACAACTCTCGCACCTCCACAATATAATCTAACTCTCTCTTATTCATTCTCTATCTTTTTACGCTTGATTTAGGGTTTCTATCTTATCAAATTGTGAATTTAAGCTATATGTCTTCCTACTATGCAAGTGGTCATCCTTTCTGTGTAAGTGGTCATTGTTCCTACACAAGTGGTCGTTAGTTTTGCATAGGTGAATCTTTGTTTTACACAGTCGGTAGGTATACATTGTTTTCTAAGTTGTTTCTTCCAATCAGTTTGATCTAACTTCATTTCAATTTTGACATAAGTTTCTGGGGTTCCTGGTCAGTTTTTGTAAGCATTGTGTCATCCATGAGACAAAGGTTGAAGTTAATCAAACTACTAATTTGTTTGATGTAGGACGACTATCGAAGATCAAAAGATCAAACAAACTTATGTGGTTGATTTTTCAGTAGCATAACTCATGCTTCAATTTTCTTAATGTGATGGATGTGGATTTCCTTCTAATTAGATTATCTCACAATTACTTTGATTAAGGGAATGGACCTTTGTTTTCCATCTCTAGAGAAATTTATTATTTTGTATAGTGGGCCCACTATTACATTAAGTACCTTTCCACCCACCTTCAAGGTCTTGGGAGAAAGGGAAAGGTGATAACAAGAAGTCTACATTTTTTTTATTGGAGGGATATCTTTGATTGGGGATTTTATCACATCGCAAAGGTACTTAGAGCTAAGAAATATTGGAGATATCGTCTCTTCCAATGGGTTTCAAGCAACATTTTTTAAGCCAGTATACAAATGGGTAGCAAGTGAAATCTTCTCCAACTGGCTACACAGCCAAAGTGCTCAATAAATTTGGCTATGCAAAGTCCCCCTTTGAAGTAATAAGCTTAGTTAAAGTCTTAAGTGGCTTTCTTTGAGAATCTATGTGGATTGGGTTCTGTCGGATAAATATTACAAACCAATGTTCTAGTTTCCCAAAATCCCTTCACTTGGTGGTGCAGCAGGCTAGACTTTTGAATCTTGCCATTGCTACTATTCAAGTGTAAATATAGATGTCCCTCATTTCATAAGAACTTTAGATCTTTGAGGTATGAGATTTTGGTATCCCAAGAAGTGTATGTCATGGAAGGGGAATCCAATGCTGCCAAATATCTATCTATCTACATTAATTCAATATTTAAAGAAATCCAAGTGGGGTCTCAGTAAGTAGAATCATCTTTCCAGCCTAGGCAGTGCATGCATCAAAGTGTTTTATCTATTAATGCCAATCAAGAATATGGTCTATCTCAGGCCCCTCTCTCAAACTTTGATTGTGTTTTAGAGTCAATTCAAAAATAGCCATCTCTATTCTCTTTGTCTTCTATGATTTTTCATGACAAACACTTCAAAATCCAAACACTTGTCCAAAACACTTCAAATTTTCCAAACAGTCAAACAAAAAACTTGTCCAACAAATTCAAACTGTGTCAAGGATCACATGGGAAATCAAAATTGTTTCAACCAAACATAGGTTTCATCTTATATTTCTACATCATTTTTATTATCCTTTGGCTTATTTTCTTTTACATATCAATGTCATTATTTTTAGGATAGGATTCATTTCCATATTATTGTTAGTACCATTGGGTTAGGATTCATTTCCATATCATTTTCATTACCATTGGGTTATGATTCATTTCCATATCCTTAGATGGTTTCATTCACATATCATTGTCATTATCCATTATCCTAAGTCTTAGACTCATCTTTATATTAATCCATGTCATTTTAGTATAGCCTTTTAGTGATCATTATCCTCCCTAGAATCTAGGTCAATCCTAGCATTGTTTAAAAATCATTTTTAATATCAATCCCATATCATTTTAGGATAATCTTTTACATGGTCTTTATCCTCATAATTCATAGGGTCAAATCATCATCTTTGTTCTGCATTATCTTCAAAATTAGGGCGTTCCCTAGTCCAAATCAAAAGTTGTCATACTAGTCCATTCACATTTTCCCTTTAGTATATCGCATTACTATCCTCATTTTAAATCAAATCATTCCCTTAGTATCAATTTCCATATTGCACTTAGATCCTAAAATTAGACTTTTTGAAAATTTTAAAAATATCAAGTCATTGTCTAGAAGTTTCTACCTTATCAAGAATGTTTATCCACTATCAGTCATTATCTAGTCAAAACCCTAGCTCATGAGTCTAGCGAGAGTGGATACTTTATCCTCAATTATTAGTTTTTCCTTTTGTCCTATCAAGGTTGTGACTTCATACCAAATTCTTAGGGTTATACCTTTAGACTTGTAGTCTTAAGATTTTCAAAAGTCTCAAAGATCCAAAAAAACTTAGGTTACATTTTTTCATTTTCAAAATTCTCAAAATCCAAAAAAAATAGGATTGCATTTTTCATCCCTTAGTTGCATCACATTTC
Organism: Cryptomeria japonica; assembly: GCF_030272615.1. Lineage (NCBI taxonomy): Eukaryota > Viridiplantae > Streptophyta > Pinopsida > Cupressales > Cupressaceae > Cryptomeria > Cryptomeria japonica. The sequence continues at coordinate 354,704,564 of NC_081411.1, read as the reverse complement.
ATCCCTAAACATCAAAAATTCAAAAAAATGACATATAGTGCAATGATTGAAACAAGCTCTCAAACTTCTAGGAGATGGAATTCCCTCTATCAACCTTCCAACTTTAATGATACCATGTCATTACAATCAAGCAATCAATCATTCTAACCTAACTTGTACATGTCCCAAAACTTGGATCAAATCTATCATGACCAAACAAATTTCATCCACACTTCTCCATCACTTGAAGAAACTATCTCGAGAAATAGAGATTTTGGAATAAAAAGTTTTAAAAAAAAGTGAAGAGACTAGATCCCAAATTTCCAAACTTCTAAAAATTTAGAGGTCCAAATACAAACTTATAGCCAGTTTATGTACAAACTTTCATTGCAAAATCAGACATACCAGCTCTCCTCTCACAAATAAAAATGAGAAACCAATATCAACAACAAGCACATCCAATTATGCAAGTAGATATCCAATATCAGCCTCAGAAACCCCAAGCTTATCAAAATGTTTGGCCAACACACCAAATGACACAACAACAGCCCACCATCCAATGATATGAACTAGATCCACAATTTCAACAAGTACAACAACAATGTGTATCACAATATCAACAACAAATATTAGAAGTTCCTATATTTCAATATCAAATGACTCAACCAGAGGCACAACAACAAATACTAATAGTGTTGGTGTAACAACATGGGCCACGACAACATCATCCTTCACCAACAATGCAATTCCAACAACCAATACAACAAAAAATACAACCCCCAATACCACAAGTAATTGTATAAACAAACCAACCCCTACTAGGATCATATACAATTACACAAATGAATTTGCCTCTAGCTACATCACATATCAATGAATATCCACTTATATCCTCAAATACACCATCAAGGGTGTCCCAAACAAATATAAGTATGGTTACAAACACACCACTCTTTGGACATCAAACAAGAGTAGTCAGTTTGTCACCTATCATGCAACAAGGCCAATCAACAACAACCTTACAACACTCAAATGTTGGAGCTATATCACAAACAAGATCACCCAAATAGTGAAAAGACCAACTTGAAACTTTTGATGTTTTGCTTCACATACTAGTCCATGCGTAAGAGACTATTTTTGAACATGATCATCTACCCATGTCTAGCAATGACTCGTATTCCCATAAAAAAATTGACTCTCAAGTACCCTCCATATCTCTCACCATTTTTACATCTTCTAAAGTTTCACAAGAGCAATCCACAGTATCTCCATCAAACGACACATCCAATGATAACCCCCCAAGGGATATCCATAGTAGGTTTCCAAGCTAATCCAATTCATGATGCAAGTCCCTTCCATGCTTCAAAAATGCAAGACCCAATCACACCATATGCTCCCCTTCTAGAGAGTCCCATGCAAATTCCATCACCATCATGTCAAACTTTTATTCCTTCCCGGAATCCCTTGCACATATTAAAAATTATATCCCATATCAAAAGAATGATTCAAAACACAAAGAAATCAGTCCTAAAATAGATCAAGATCAAGAACTTAAAACTTTCCTATTGTATCAAACATTTAACCAAGATCTCATTTCCTTTGATGATCCCATTGTCCTTGATCATCCTATCCAAGGTGATCCTTTTTTTACTGAAGAACACATTGTCCTTTTAAGTCATGTTGACACTTTTCTTCCCAAGAAAGATAATTGAGTCCCTTCCATCCTTCCTAATTATTCCATTCAGAATTAGGAGCAAAATACCCTTAAAATAGAGTCCAATGATCCCTTACCAAGTCAAGATCAAAGTATCCCTTCAACTTCATATCTACCATAAGATTCCATTATCCCTTTAGATCCCTATCAAGATCCCTCCATCCCTTCATCTCAATGTCTTAATCCTCCATATCTACCACAAGATCCCATCATCCCTTCAGAACCCTATGAATATCCTTGGATCCATTCATCTTCATGTCATGATCCTCCTAGTCCCAAACAAGGTCCCATCATCCCTCTGAATTCCATCTCACTATATAATCCCATCGATCCTCCTATTCCCCCTCATGAGCCAAAAATTTATGTGCAATTTATTCATGAACCCCTAACATATCAAATGGGCTCTGCCACCTTCATCTAATCCAACTTACTCTGTGAGACTATCATTTCTTCCATACCATATCCCTCTCAAAATGGACTCGTGTCTTGTTTCAAAAATTAAAAGTACCGCATTGGTAAAAATATTTGTCAAATCATGCATTGTCAAGGCAAAGGGTTAAATTTACATGAACAAGGCATTTTAGAACCCCTCCATATCAAAGAAAATATTGATGGTCATGTTCTGGTTACATAGCTCACTCTCAAGACTTTGATACCCTTGCTAAATCCCACATATATCCATCTAAGTCCAAACATGCACATTCCTCATCCTTCAAATCCATTTTGGGTCCTCATATCCCGATATCAAAACCTTCATCCCTTCCATCCATCTTAGGTCTGTATATTCCTTCATTCCCTATTTTGGATCAACAAAGGCACACATCTCTGAGAACCTTCCCACCATCTACTTAAATCAACCCATCTAAAAGACCTTCATATCATTACTATCCATCCATAAATTCTATTCCATTTAAAATCAATTTGGATTCCAAGAATAAAATTCATAAACACAATAATCCACAAACATTTAAGGATCAACGTGTCCCATCTAATCGACATGTAAAAATCACTTAAAAAGTGATCCGAAAAAAAAAAAAATCTAGATTTCTATAAAGGCCCATTATAAAGGAAATTCAAAATCCATATGGGTTCCAAATTCTATTGTACATACAATTTGTTCCAAGGACCCACAAAAGAAAAAAAAAATGTCAAAAACTATGTGGATTCCCAAGAGGCTCCTCAAAGCACAACATCCCAAAGAAAAATCAAATTTGGCATCCAAAATTTCTAGCCCTCCTTCTAAATTCCTTCAACCTTTCAAATCGATTATGGGTCCTTATGTCCCAAAATCCATAGTCATTGCTCCATCGAAATCTCAAAATTCAAATATCACTTTTCCTCCATCACTCCACCACCCCTCAAGGTGTGTGCCACTATTGATCTTGCTAGCATTTTCCTCCACTCATGCACAATTCTTTCAACACCCAATCTATTATCCAACACCTCTTTTCCACCTTTCCATCCCTCTTATCTAATCCTTTGCATAAATTCCTATCCCATTTCATCCAATCATCCATTTCATTACCCTATCAACGTCTTTGTGCATACCCTTATAGACGTGGTCTATTGGCACACATGTTTCAAGGGTTCCATCCAAACAACATGATGATTGATTTCCTCCTCTATGTCCTATCATATGTCCATTGTCTTCGGATCCTAAAAAGGTACAAAACAAAAAAAAAATGAAATATAATCCTAAAAAAAGTACAAAATAATTAAAAAGGGATCTTGAAAAAAAAGTTGTAAGGAGAAACAATTCGTCCATTGGCGAAAACCTGGCAAACAGGCACCTTGAGCAAGTACCATGATCAAAACTTGGCAAATAGGCATCATGTGTAATATTTCATCTTCTTGTATTCTATACTTGGGGACAAACTCCATTCATTTTATCCTAACACATCCTATCTGGTATGTCCTTCATGTCCTATATCCTTATCCATATTCCCTTTCCCATCTCTGATATTGACAAGGCTAAGGATCTTCCTAAGTGTCACATGCCCTATCTGCTTCACCTTGTCCACATCCCTTTTTTCCATATTGGTTCCCTTATCACACCCTCATCTTATTCATATCCCTTATCCATTTTTGGTCTTTCTTATCATACCCATTGCCTATTATTATCCTATCTCTATCCATATTCCATATCCATCGCTTCATCTTGACATAGAATAAGGAAAATGCAAAAAAACACCATAATTTCAAAATTCTCTTGAAATGTCCCTTTGTATAGACCACACACCATCTACTGCACCATGATATCATTTTATCTTATCATGTCCAATCCCTTAGCTTCAAAACAAAATGTTATCCCATCGTTGAATAGTCCTTGACAATCAAAGCAACTTTTGTGTCATCATAAGCTCCCATTATCTTTCCCCTATCCATTCCCATTTTGTCAATTCATTCATCCATTCATAATGTCCCTATCATGCTAGACATTAGGGGCAAATTTATGAATGTCTTGAAAAGATCCTAAAAATTATAAAATGTCCTAAAAAAATCCTAAAAATGCAATATATCTTGAAAAAATCATAAAAATCACAAAATATCTTGAAAAAAACATTAAATCCAAAAATATTTAGAAAAGATCCTAAAAAAATCCCCAAAAAAAATAAAATAACCATAAAATCCTAAAAATTGAAAACAATCAAAATCCAAAAATAATCATCATATTTCAGCTCATCAATAAACTTATCCTTTGCAATGGACAGATATTTGACTAGACACGGACAAAAAACTTGTAACACTACACTTATCAAATCGCATATCAACAAAAAAACTATCAATCAAATCAATACGTCAAACAAATAAACTGATCGCATCAATCAATCAATCAACCTATCAACATGTCCTTTGTCTAACTATCATATGTCTTATACAAGGTTTTGTCTTATATGGGGTACTTCATTCTTGAAACCAGACATCATGATCGCCCTCAAACAGAACCTATCAACTTTAATGACAAGATTAGAAAGGTTGTTGACTCGCTTGGTCTAGTAAGTCTTATCTTTTATTGATTTATCTTTGATCATGTTCCTATTCTACTTAAGGATATCCACAAGTGATGAGAGTGGTCGGGATGGTTTATGATCTTTTTGTCTTTGTATTATGCTTGTGGAATGTTTTCATGATGTTTTGGGGCAACTATGTATGGGGTATCTATGTTGGTACGTTCACTCTATGACTATCACACATACCTTGACCTTTGGCATGCACACCCTACATTTGAGAATGAATTTAACATATTCCTTGTCTATTCTATGTCATTTTTTCCATAAATGGATCACATTAATATCACTCTAACCTCATATGTCACAATGTGATGTATCCATTTGCCATATCAAATAAATCTCTCTCCCGTTAGAGGTACACAAATGAAAGAAAGGTTTCATCACTACTAATTGTTTGTCATCTAATTCTTTTGTTTCTAGCTAACCTTTTTTTTCTCTTTCATTATATTTCCTCTTTCATCTAACATTCTTCTCTTCTTTCAAGAGATCATTCATTTCTTTCATAGACAAACTATCTCTTGAGGGGCTTCTTACCTCCATCCTTATAGTTCTAAAAATGACCTAGTGAAAATGTTCATGCCTCAGGCAAAATGTTGGTCATTACTGGATAAATTTTGTTTTGTCATATGATTCATGCTTAGGGTTTAGGGTTTTATGCATTTTTGTTTAAACCTTCATTAAAACACCTAAACTGGTTATAATTTTGCATTACCTTTTTCACTTATGTCTGAGGGTTATAGTAACGTTGGTGGGGCCTTTTGTGTCCTAGGCATTAATTTGTTCAATTGTTCTTGTTTTTTCCTAAGTCTGTGTTTTATTTCTCCTAGGCGGGTTCCCTTTAAATATTTCATCGGCTGCATAAAATTTTCTTGTCCAACCTTAAGTATTGTTTCTGATACCTTTGTGATAACAGTCGAGCTACTAAAGTTTCCTATTATCTGCACATGTGTTAATGGACGGAGATTTTTTAAATCTTGATCAAAAGATGATCAGTCTTTAAATACCTAGAGAAGGCAGACATCATTGCCAGTAGGATAAATCTTGAACAGATCTGACGTCTCTCTCTACCCCACGATCAAACATGCTTGGGGGATAATGATCATAGCATCACAAGATGATGCCACGTATCTAGGGCGGTCCGAGATAAGCTGAATGGTGGGGGCCATTGATGAGAATTAAGAGGATGATGAGTTGGAGGTGCCACATCATGCTTTTGATGTGTCCGCTTGCCACAAGAAATGGTCAATGTCAGATTGACTGGTATGAATTGTGCAATATGCCATAATGAAGAGAATCAACGGTCCAGTTTCAAACTTGGTTCAAATACGAATTCAAATCATTTACCACTCACACAAGCAATAATGGTGGACAAGATAGTGACTCTTGGTTCCTGAATGATAATAAAAACCTTTTCAAAATTATTCTCAATTCACAAAGCAATTCAGCGGTGACCAGAAGGTGATTCCAAAGCTAAAGAAGATCTGAAAGAGTTCTTGCAGTGTAGAATTGAGGTTCACCCAATGCATATAAAGTAGTAAGCTGTTAAATTCCCCTTATGTGTTTTCAAAACTGTTGAAAGTTGTGAATTGTGTGAGATTGTGGTGAAAGGATTGTGAATTGTTATAGGGTTAAAAAATCTTGGCATAAAAGGGGTGAGATTTTTCATTTTTCTGTGTTGAGATTCTTAAGTCTTGTGTTAAGCTCTAGTTTCCCTCCTCCATCTGTCGGTAATTATTAAACAGACCCTAATCAAGTAGGATAGCTCCCTCACGAAACCATTCAAGACAGACATAGTATTTGAAGAGGAATATCTTTGATGACTTTCTTGACCAATTGAAACCCTCAATAAATGATATATATCAGGGGCAAAGGCTTATACAAGGCAAAACCCTAGGAGAAGGGTTAGTTGATAAAGCATATACTATTTCAGATGCTAGGGTACCCATGACTGGGGTGGAGATGTTTAAATTATGGTATGGATAGAGGAATTTGCAATCTCTATTCTCAAGTGCATGGCAATATGACTTGGGGAAGTTAGTGGTGCCCAATGTATTCATGGATGTCAATATTCTCAAGGCAGTTGTAGACAGATATGACCCTATTTCAAGAGTAATAAGGGGGAATGATGGAGAAATTTTGCTGACAATCCGAAGGGAGGAGTTCCAAGAAATTTTTTATTTGTATGAACCTTCTGCCATCTTGGTTCAGGTGGATTTGAATGAATTAAAGGTTGAATACTATAGAAAGAAAGGTTTCATTAGAGCCAGCATCCTCTCAGGCCATTTGGTGAAAGAAGGAGACACAACATACAACATTGGTCCAATTTTAGTGGAGCCTTTTCCTATTGGTGCTTTCACTAAATATTTGCAGGCCACTTTCTTTTCTCTGTGCCAAGTGTTAGGTTTCAACCCTATTATAGTCATGCCACCGGATTACATGTATATGGCTATTCAAATTCAACATTCTGATTTCACAATGGTTTTTGACTTTGCACCATATCTTAAAGAAAAGATTCATGAGGGGTTACTAGATATTAAGAATGATGTATTTAACACTCATTTTTATTGGTACTCATTGTTAATGCATATGTTCTTAAATAGAAATGTAGATTATTTTGAAGGTACCATGAATCTTAGAAGAACAACTGATAATATTGAAATGTCAGTGCAGCTATAGAATATGCATGTGTCATAGGAAAGGAAGGAGGCCAATTTTGTGAGATTTGACAATGGTTTTTCTTCTATATTGAGGCAAGGATTGATAGTGAATCCACCAAGGATTCCCATGCAACTCGATGATTTTGTAAGACCAAAAGAAAGGTTGTCACTCATGAAAATTGAGCATAATTGGGGGGAAATTATCCCCTATCCTGTCAGTACAATTATCAGAGTTTATGGTTTCCCTGGTCAACCGCATTTACTACCTTTTAATGTTCCTTTGAGATTAGGTTTTGCTGAAGTAATATGGCAAATAGGTTGTATTCATGACAAGGAATTGAAGGGTAGGGACAAGGGAACTATTTTCCCTGATTACACTGTCAGTCCATACTTTGCAATTATAAAAGTGGGATATGTAAATTTTGACAAATTCTTTGCACCATATCAATTGGGGGTCAGCACAATCAGGCACGATGACCTAGAGCGATTCTATAATATTTTTCAAGAAAAGAATAAAAGGAGGTTCATTGCCTCATGAGCATAATTTTCCTAAAGATATAATTAGAAATGAATTTAATTCCATGACCCAAGATTGGAGGAAGTAAAAATGGATAGCTTTCAGGAACCTATGGACTATTGTACAAAAAATGGATCCCAGTTATGATCCATTAAGAAAATTCACTCCATTCTATGCCAAAGTTGATTTTGTTATGAACAATTTTGATGAGTTAATTATTGCATTAAAGGAGAAGAAAGCTAGACTTGAGGAAACCCATAGCCATCAATTTGAAAGAAGAATAATGCACCAACAAAGACCCATCACACCTGAAGAAGTAGCCCTGATTCGCCAGATGAGGATGAAACAACCAAGTTCACCTCCTCCTCCACCTCATAGGAAAAATGGGCTAGAAGAAATTATACCTAGCTATGTGTGCCCTCCAAAGGGTAGTGTTGTGATAAAAAGAATAAGAGATGAGGTGAGTAGTGAAGAAGAGAGTGGCAGTGGTAGTGATAGTGGGAAGTTGGTGAGAAGGAAAGAAAAGAAAATAATGAAGGTAGAGCCAACCCCAAAGGTGCAGATTAGACCTTTAAAAGGGATCGAGATCATTGATCTTGAAGATTCAGACATGAGTCTCTCACCACCACATGTGCCTCTATCACCTCCAAGACAAGTTGAAGAACAAGGAGAAGAGCAACATGTGGAGGAACAATAGGAGGAGGATACCATTGAAATTAAAAATGTAGAAATGCAGATGGGTATTCCTCTTGTGCCACCCACTCTGGAATTAGACTTCACTCCTCTAGATATTCAGGGAAGAGATTTTATAGATGCCAAGAGGGAGGCATGTGATAAATTTATTCAGGATAAAGATTTTATAAAAAGCCCGACATTCTTTCAATTGGTTTGGAAGATGAAGATAGATGAATATAAGAGGAGAAGTGCTGAGAGAATTGACCAAAGGCCAAACAGGTCTGACCAATAAAATTGGGAAGAAGTCAAGAGTGAAATGATGGAGGAGTTGAAAGGAATCAATGCAAATGAAGGAAGGATGATTGTAAATTAGGCTGGTATTTTAATTTTGTTGAATTGGGACATAGTTGATGCAGTGGCTTTTGATGCAATCAGAAAATCAAAAGACCAACAATTCAATTCAGAAGAAGAAGAAAGGTTGGCATTAAAAGGATCATAATTTGTAGATGATTATGCAACCTTAGCAATACGGTCACTAGAACAGGGGCCTAGGAGGCCTAATATAAATGATATAAATCCAAACTTGAAAGGAAGCCTCATTGTAAACAGAGCCTTTGATACATCAAATGTTGAGGCCTCAAAATTAGTTGTTGATGCGGCCAAATTGGTCCATGAAACTTTAAAAAGGGAGGCCAAAGAAAAGCAGGAACTAATGAAGAAATTTAAGAAGCTTTTTATTGATTACAATGCAGTTCAACAGAGATGTGTGGAGCTAGAGACTAAAGTTCATCTCCTTGAGCAGAAATAGGTAGGAGCACCCTCTTCATTTCTTGCAATTGCATTAGTCCCATCAACATCTAGGTCTCCACCAGTCTCGCATATAGTTGATCAGTCTAGTTTGACAGTGTTACTGATACTCCAATCACACCACTAGTGCCATATGTTGATGAAGAACCTGAGCCCACTAGATCTACTAACCCAACAAGAGCTCAAATTTTGGAGAGAAACAATGAGTTAGAAAAGAAGCTAAAAGAGTCAAAAAATCAGTCTGCCAATAAGAAAAGGGAGATAGTTAGCTTTGTGTTGACTCATTTAAATGAGAAAGTAGACAATAGATTAAATAGCATTCATTCTTTATATTCTTTATTGTTTAATGATATTCAAAGTTATGACAAAGATAAAGAGGTGGAAATCCATTTGTTCACAAAGTGGTTAAAAAGGGAAAAAACTCAGAATAATGTCAATGGCTTCCAAGTACCATGCTGAGAGGCCACTTACACTTCAGCCAATCTATTTATTAGTAAAGTCAATGTAGGAAGCCAAGTGCTACCAAACAATATAAAAAGAGAAATAAGAGAGTTTATGATAACTTTTAGTGAATTTAATGAAACACTTTTTTTGGGTATTGAGGATGAAAATGGGGAAATCAAGCCTTTACAACTCTAGAAAGAAGAGGCAGAAAGAGTCATCAACACTCAGGTCGACTTGATTTGTGATGATTTAGATATTGTCATCTTGGAGGACAGCATGGACAAGATAATATGCACATGAACATTTTTTGACTCTTTTGAAAGGGAGGCAAATCAAGTGGCAGTTAAGTATAATCCATATAGGGCAAAATTTGATGAGGTTATGAGTTTCAAATGGTCGTCAGATGAGGAATATGTTGGATGGAATCATATTTATTTAAAAGATGAATGAGGACATCAAATAGTTAGCTAACTATGTGATGTGACTATCTAACAGGTAGTTTTGATTCTTCGCAGCATTCACTTTTTGAATGTGAGCAGCAAAAAGGTGGGCCTGTTATAGATTTTCATTGACAACAGTAAAAGGTAAGAAAAGGTGCATAAAGTGATATGATGAATCAGTTGCAGATATGTGGTCTTGGTTGTGACATTCCTTAAATGGAATATTTTGTAACTGAATTATGGTAACCGATCACTTTTGAATGATAAGTGTCTCATCTGGCCCATAGCTTGTTTTGATCCCTTATTTCTAAAAGGGAATTCAAGGCTAGGAGACAAGGTTCCAAATTTGGTCCATATACTTAGTATTCTCTAAAATTCAGAGTCATGGGTTCCTATTGAAATTTTTAGGTGGAAATGAGAAATTGTAAGGATTTTGTAGAGCAATAGATAAGAGTCTTGTGTCTAGTTTCTTGTAGGTTCTTGAAGGAGTTATATGTAAATTGCTTTATGATAGAAATAACAAATTTATTCAAAAGGAAATATAATTCTAATCTATTTCTCTCCATTGCGCAATTCTATCATCTTTTGAATGAAATATAATCAAGGATTTCTTTCATTTAGTGAATTGTTATGGTGTATGTAGTTTTTGTTAATGCTTTGATCTAGGGGATCAATTAAACACTAAAAAATTGCAAAGTGATAAGGCTTGTTCAGGGATTTGATAAGTAGTCTAGGTTGGGATTGCAAATAAGAAATATTGTAAAGCAATATTATCTTAATATCTAAATGCTATAAGATTAATTATGTTATAATTCATTTATATCTTTTGAATTCAAGCGCCCAATGGAATAAGGCACTGGTCACATTTTATTACAAGTCTTTATAGTCAGTTTTATGCTTCGTTCATCTGTGTTTATTATACAATTGTTGATTATCATAATACTTTTCATTTTATGTATGCCATTGTATGTTTTGACCATATAAAGTTCCATTTAGGTTAAGGATCACTGAAGGATTTTCCATCCTTGAGCATTCTCCATGTTGTTCAGCCTATATATGAGATGTTCTGCTTAAATTTGGTGAAAATTGTAATTATGGCATAGAGATTATAAGTTCACCAAGGGATCACCCTCCCGGTTTTTTCAAAGCCCAAAGTGTAGAAGGGTTTGCAGAACCTTGTCATATGTTGGTCCAAGTTCTTGGATATTTTGATAGTGGGAGTTGGCTTCTCTATAAATAATTCAAAGAATCAACTTGGTTTGTACCTCTTGCATTGTAAACCCCATTTTGGGGCACCAACAAAAATGGAAACTCTGTTGGGGAGTAATGCATGATTGGAGTCAGTTGTGTCATCCATTTGGGAAATTGTGTCGAGGTTAAATTGTGTTTCTATGATTTGATAATTGAGCCCGTATTTTTGTGTTTCTAGTTTATGTTATCTATTGTAAGGGGTGTTCTGCATTTTCAAGAGAAAGGTATTCTTATTTTGTGAACAAGGATTACAAATCTCTTTCAAAGACTATCGAATACCATTTTATTTGGTATCACCTAGTAATTTGGGTGGCGACTCTAAAGTCTCTACGCCAATGCTTATATTTTGAATATTTCTAATAAATTTTTGAAATATTTTGTCACTATGAGTAATTCTAAGAACACCAGAGGTTACATGAGGCTTCATCCTGAAGAAAGACTGTAAGAGATTCCTAGAGCTCCATAGAGGAGTGGAGTAAGAAGAAATGCAGAGAAAAATCATGATCCCTCGTCAGGGAAACCAAAGCATAAGAACACAAGTCATCTTTACATCATGTTCTTGAAATTCATGAAATTTCTTCTAAGAGTTCTAAGTCGGATAGCTTGGGATTTTTTGACTCTTTGTTTAACACACATGTACAAGAAGTACAACAATAGAATAAGGAAGTTACTCAGGTTCAGTATTCAGAAAAGAGAAGAGGTCGGAGTAGAAGTAGAAGTCATCACAGTAGTACTATTGGTTTACCTCCTCCTCCTGTCCTCACAACATAATTTCCTTATAATCTTGAGTCAACTCAAGAACAAGGAGAAGCAAACTTAATAGATTTAGGTGATACGTCTACTCTGCCAGATCCTGAAGAGGTTTTTGGAGACATAGACATATTAAAAAGGGAACTCAAAGAACAAATGGATTTGAGAAAGAAAAAATAAAAAGAGAAGGAAACTAAGGTTATAAATGTTGTGATAGAGAGGGATAGTTTAATAAGGCAATTGGCTACACTAAAAGCTTTGAAGGAAGAAAAAGCTAAGCCTAATATTAAGGGCACTATTTTAAGAGAAGTCTTAGATAGGAAATATGAACATGTTGTAAAAGAAAAATCTAAGAGCCAAGTTGATAGCCAAAAGTTAGTAGATCCCAGTCAGCCAAGAGCTCAGATCCCCAAATCAAATCAGGATAAAGGGAAGCAAAAGGTATCAATTGTTAAAGAAATGATCAGAAAACTTCAATCATCCTAGATCTAAGTCATGGATTGTTTCAAGCTGACATTGAATTGGAAAAGGCTAGGATATAGAGTGAAACTCTTGAAAAAGAGTTAAAAAGAATTGAGATGGAAGCTTCAATAGCATAAATGAAGAGGAAAATTGATTTCCTTAAATTGTCATCACTAAATAATGCTTCATTTACTGTTGGCCCATCTAATATTCAAGCCGTTACTAATTTGGTCCCTACAACATCACAAAATATCAGTGCAAGTGTTCCTATCCAAAGTGTTCAAGGTATTCAGAGTACTAGAGTTGTGTAGTCACTGGGCAAGAAGTCCAAACAACTACTCAGGGTAGTAGTCAGTCCCAAGCTTCTAAAGTACCTATTGGAGTTATTGTTGGGGCTATCACTGGAACAAAAATCACTGGAACTAGTGCTACAACCAATGTTGCAAGACAATCTACTACTGAGCAGTTCCAGAGAAGGCCTGTCCATTTAGAAAGGTATAGGCAATTGGGTTTTGATGGTATACCAAGACATCCTAATGCAGTCCTGAATGAATTGAGGGATAAGATCAATAAGTTTGCAGGAAATAATGCTATCACTAGTGAATAAAATTTGAGACCTTTCACGGATAAGTTAAATGATTATGAAGTAGAACATGAGGATGTTGTCATGAAACTTTTTATACAATCCCTTACTAAGGATGCTAGGGATTGGTATAGAGGATTGCCAACTGCAAGCATCAATTCCTGAGAGAATTTGAAAGGAGTTTCAAAGAGCAGTATGGTGACAAAACTAATGCATGTTTTATGTTGAATGAGTTTAATAATATCAATAAGTTAGCAAATGAAGTTGTCACTGATTTTAATATCAAATTCCAATAGGTTATGCACAAATTATTTCAAGCTCTAACGTTAGATGACAATATTTATTGAACTACATATGTAAATGCATTTGATGCAAAGATGGAATATATCCTTAGGGATGAAGATCCTCAGAATCTAAGGGATGCATTTAGGATAGCCATAAATGTTGAACGAAATAGGAGAGCTTCAGGTAAGCTTGGGAGAAGGGAGGATCCTAGGTTTTCCATGAGTACAAAAGATAAGGTGGAGAAGCCTTTGGGATCAAAACCAAAAGAAGAAGATAAATGGGACAAAGTGCTCAATACCTTGAAGGATCTCAAATTAATTGTTGCAAAGAATGACAAGGGTTATACATCAAAAAAGAAACTGTTTAATAAATTTAATAGACCTCCAAGATTGCAAGATTATCCTTACAACACAAATTGGAAGGATGGAAAGCCAATGCAGCAAAAATAAAAGAATAAGCAGGAGCAACGAGCTCTCGATCCATTGCAGAAACACATAGTGAATGTTATTGAGGATACACCTTGGTGTGTTGCCTGTCAATAGCCTCATTCATTTGAATATTGTGTTGTTGTATAATTCATTTATGTCAAGGGTGAGATATAAGAAGAAGAAGAAGAAGAAGAATAAACTTTTGAGGATGACAATGTTGATTGTCTATGACTACTTCTTGCCTAGGAGGAGCAGAATACTTTTCTGATATTGAGACTCGGGACTTGGATGTAGATCATCAAAGGCAAAGAAGTGAGTCATACCACCAGCAAGTTTTTTCTGAAGATGATTTTATGTGTTGATGATCAAATGTGTAACATTGAACAAGGAGAAGATGATGTATCCTTGAGAAGACCTTCAGATCAAGAGATTGATAGAATAATAGTTGCTATGGTGGCTCAAGTCAAAAGTAATTATCAATTGAGAAACAAAACAATTGGTGAATATAAAGGCAATCCTTCTAGCCTATTTATCAAAGAAATTAAAAATAAAGGTAAGGAGGTCAAAGAAGACAAACCAAAGAAAGGTAAAATCAAGATCAAAGAGGTCAAGAGAAAAGAGTGTGCTAAGAAGGCTGAAATTATAAAGCCCAATGAGGACACTTCTTCACCCAAAGTGAAGACAAAGATAGTTGCAAAATCTATCGTGCCTCTTGGAGAAGACCTGAAGAAGAAACAAAACATTGAAAGCAACAAGATGAAGATAAATGAAGAGAAATCAAGTATGTCTCTTGAATTGCCAGATTACACACCTGTTGATATGCTTCAATTACTTTCTCAGATTACAGTCAAATTTCCTTTACAAGAAATGTTAAGAATAGATGAACATAAGGAGAAATCTATGGCTTGTGTTAAGGGTGTTTCTTCTAACATGGAACATAAGAGTGTTTCTCATGATGTAAAGGAAAAAAGTAAGTAAAAATGAGACAAAGGATAAAGAATTAGAGGGATTGGTTTCTCAGATTCCCCAAATCTACCTAGAAGACACAATAGATGAGATCTTGGAGAATGTAGATCCTTTCTTTTTTAGTGTTATCATAAATGGAGGGGTGTTAAAGAATTTTATGATTGATTCCAGAGCCTCAAACAATGTCATGCCAATGAGGATAATGCAAGCTATGGGTTTAAATGTAGATACCCCTCAGGGCAGATGTTGTGTTATGGATTCAAGAGAGGTACCTATGATAGGTACTATAATGGCACTACCTTATAAACTCGCAACTTACTCAAAGATGGAGTTAACCATGATTGTCCTAGTTGTAGATATCCCGCCTCATTACGAGATGTTGTTGTCAAGGAAGTGGAGTGCTTCTATGGGAGGAAGTTTTCAATGTGATTTATCTTATGCAACCTTTTGTATTGATGGTAATAATGTAAAAATTGACAGAGAGTCAAGAGTTCCATATATGATGGTGTATGAGAAGGACCCTAATGAAGACATGGCATGTTTCAAAGATACAGACATCAATGCATTTAGGATTAAATATTTCCCAACAGAATAGAGAGAACAACCTACACCACTGGAAAGGGAAGTAGAGGAGTCATCAGATGATGATAGTTTATGGACAATGTATTTTGATGGAGCTATCTCTAAGGAAGGCTTTGATGTAGGTGTATTATTCATCTCGCCTAATGGAAAATTTTAAGTGTTCTTTTACTCTGCCTTTTTCATGTACAAATAATGTGGTTGAATATGAGGCATTATTATTATGTTTGAGATTAGTTGTAAAACATGGGATAAAGAGTCTCAAAGTTATTGGAGATTCTGAATTAGTCATATCCCAAATTAGGTCAAAGTATGCATCAAAAAATAAAAGGTTGAAGCGGTACAAGAATGTTGTGTGGGATGAGATTGAGAGTTTTGATGCATTTAGCATTGACTGGAAAGAGAGAAGCCATAATATGATGGAAAACTTGTTGGATAACATTACTTTAAGGCCAGAGGACATAAATTTTGCACGAATTTTAAAAATTGAGGTTCAAACCAAGCCTTCAATCCTTGACAACATTTAAAGTTTGCAAGTTTTCAATGATGACGATGATATCTTAAGTTTTCTAACTTGTGTAGAATATGATGAAGTTCAGAAGATTGATTTTGGTGCCTTTGTGCAAACAAAGGATGGAAAGGAAACGGTCTTTGGGAATGAGGTAATTCAATTAAAGAGAAATAAGATTCCTAAAGGCTTAGTTGTATTAGAAAGGGTGTTTGATAATTAGGATAAGGAAAAGATTTCTACTACTACCCCACACCCTGATGATTTAGAAGAAATTAACCTTGGAATAGAGGGAGCCCCAGAAAGGGTTTACATTGGAAAGAAGATGTCACCAAAGGTAAGGAAAATGTTGATTGAATTATTAAGAAAATATAGGCATGTCTTTGCTTCATTGTATGATGATCTAAAAGCTTATAGGGAAGACATGTTTCAACATGAAATCCCTTTGAAGCAAGGTGCTAAGCCTTTCAAACAAAATAAAAGCCCAATTAATCCAACCTTGGTGCCCAAGATGCAAGAAGAATTGGTTAAGCTAAGGGATGTTGGAATCATTAAGCCTATCAGACATTCATCATGGGTGTCTAACTTGTTACCTATGAGAAAGAAGAATTGAGATATTAGATTGTGTGTTGATTTTAGGAACCAGAATATATCTTCATTAAAAGACAATTATCCATTGCCTAATGTGGAATTAATGTTGCAAATGGTCACAGGTTGTGAACTCGTCTATGATGGATGGATTTTTTGGGTTATAACCAAGTAATGGTTAAAGAGTCAGAGCAGTTCAAGACAACATTTACCACATCGTGGGGGACTTATATTTACGTAAGAATGCCATTTGGATTGACAAACACAAGAGAAACATTCCAAAGAGCTATGGATGTTGCATTTTCTGATATTATAAATGTGTTCTTGGTTGTGTATCAAGATGATTTAACAGCATATTCTAAGAAGGAAGGTGATCACTGTGATCATCTTAAAAAAAAATTCAATAGGGTTGTTGAGTATGGAATATCTTTGAACCCAAAGAAATGTGCTTTTAGGGTGATTGAGGGTAAACTGCTTGGTCACATTGTTTCAAAAGATGGTGTGAGGAGGGTAAACTGCTGGGTTCAAAGATGATAGTGAAAGGCATCCAGACTTTCTTTGGGAAGATTAATTTCCTCATAAGGTTTGTTACTATCTTTGCATAAATCAGTAGACCCATTTCTAAGTTGTTAAAAAAGGGTGCAAAGTTAGAATGGGAAGGAGAGCCGACCAAGGCATTCCAAGAGATCAAACAAGCTATTTAGAATGCACCTATTTTGAAAACACTTGATTACAACAAACCTATGCAAATATTTTCATTTGCATCTTTTCATATTGTTGATGTAGTCTTTTTACAAAAGAACTTAGAGGGTTTTGAACAACCCATATTATTTTTCAGCAAATCTTTGCAAGTTGCGGAGTTAAAGTATGATATAAATGAGAAATAGACCTATGCACTAGTAAAGGTGGTGAGGACTTTTAGGAGTTACCTGATGGGAGAAACAATGGTTGCATATGTGCCAAGTGTTGCAATCAAAGAAATCTTCATACAACACGAAGTATTCGAGAGGAGATATAGATGGATCAATAAGATCCAAGAATTCAATATTGACATCCAGACCACTAAGCTAGTGAGAGGATGAGGATTGGCCAAATTAATGGCTCAAAGCAACTTGGATGCCAATCAAATAAATGTTATAGAGGAAGAGCACAGAGCTTATCTATGTGATATGGATAAATGTGAATGGTATGCGGGCATACTATGCTATTTACAAAAGATTAAATGTCTTGAAGGCATAAGTGACAACAAAAGGAGGACATTGAAGTTACATGCCATAAAGTACATTAATGTGAATGGAAAAATCTGGTGGAGGAGCAATGACGGTGTCATGTTGAAATGTGTCAACCAAGATCAAGCTCAGAAATTACTAACAAAAATGAATAGTGGGGTTTGTGGAGGGCATTATATGGCCAAAACAATTGCACACAAAATATTGAGTGCTGGATTTTGGTGACCAACAATTTTCAAAGATGCACATCAGTTAGTTAGAAAATGTGATCCATGCCAGAGGTTTTCTGAGAAGTTGAAATTTTCAGGAAATCTACCATTGAAACTTGTAAGTGTCCAGGCTCCATTTCAACAATGGGGTAGAGACTTTATTGGAGAAATGGCATGTAAATCCAATGGTGGTCATTATTGGATCTTAGTGGCCACTGATTATTTTACTAAGTGGGTTGAAGCTATACCAACTAGGAGGGCAACAAGTAAGGTGGTGATTTATTTTATCACTGATAATATACTGACCAGATTTGGATATCCATAGAGAATAATATTTGACAATGCTATGAGTTTTAGGTCAGAGGAATATGAAGATTTTTGCAGTAAATATGGTATCCAAATCTCATATTCATTACCCTACCACCCCCAATGGAATGGGAAAGTTGAATCAAGCAATAAGAGCTTGACGAAAATAATCAAAAGAATCCTGGATAAAAATAAGAAAGTCTAGGATTCAAAGCTGAAATTGGCAATTTGGGTAGATAGGGTGACAGTTAAAAAAGCAATAGGATGTGCTCCTTTTGACTTGGTATATGGTATACATGCAAGGTTTCCCCAAAATAATTTGATGCAAATGTATAAGTTTGTCCAAACATATGATGATGATATGCAGTTGAGGGTAGAAGCTTTGATAGAGCTAGATGAAACTAGAAGAGAAGCTAGTACCAAAAGAAAAATTGCAAATGCAAGTAAAAAACTTGTATGATAAAAGAACAATTGTAAGAAATTTTCAAATTGATGACTTGGTTCTGATATGGAATGCCAGGATGGAGGATAAAGGAAAACATGGCAAATTTGATGTCATTTGTCTTGGTCCATATTTGATCCAAAGCACATGGGGAGAAGATTCATATTTTCTCCAAGATATAAATGGTAATTCTTGAATTGCCTCTTCATGGATAATTCTTGAAGCCCTACTTTTCTTAAAGTAGTTCTTTTCCATGAACATTAAAATAGGTTTGTATATAACTAGAATAAGTTTTCTTTCTTGTCTAAGTTACTATGTCTAAGTAGCTTCCCTTTTTGGTCTGCTCTATGAATGGTCTGATCCACCAAAGATTCAAGATTCTTGTATCATCCCTGAGTGATGATTGCCCCCAACTAGAGCCATTGATAGTTTTGAAAAATGACCTAGTGAAAATCTTCATGCCTCAGGAAAAATGTTGGTCATTTCTGGATAAATTTTGTTTTATGTCATACGCTTCAGGCTTAGGGTTTAGGGTTTTATGCATTTTTTGTTTAAGTCTTTGTTAAAACCCCTAAACTGGTTATAATTTTGCATTACCTTTTCACTTAATTCTGAGGGTTCTAGTAACATTGGCAAGGCCTTTTTGTCCTAGGCATTAATTTGCTCAGTGGTTCTAGTTTTTTCCTAAGTCTACATTTTATTTCTCCTTAAGTCTACATTTTATTTCTCCTAGGCAAGTTCCCTTTAAATATTTCATCAGCTGCCTAAAATTTTCTTGTCTGACCTCAAGTATTGTTGCTGATACCTTTGTGATAACAGTTGGGCTACTAAGTTTCCTATTATTAGCACATGTTAATGGATGGAGATTTTTTAAATCTTGATCAAAAGATGTTCGGTCTTTAAATGCCTAAAAAAGGTAGGCACCATGGCCAGCAAGATAAACCTTCAACAGATCTGTCGACTCTCACTACCCCGCGCTCGAACATGCTCATGGGATAATGATCGCCGCATCACAAGATGATGCCACGTGTCTAGGACGGGCCAAGATAAGTCAAATGGTGGGGGTTGCTAACGAAAATGAAGAGGATGATGAGTTGGAGGTGCCACATCATGCTTTTGATGTGTCTGCTTGCCACAAGAGATGGTCAATATCAAATTGACTAGTATGAATCATGCAACATCTCATCATGGAGAGAATCAATAGTCTAGTTTCAAAATTTGTTCAAATATGAATTCGAGTCATTTACCACTCACGAGAGCAGTAATGGCGGACATGACAATGACTCTTGGTTCTAGAATGATAATAAAAACCTTTTCAACATCATTCTCGATTCACAAAGCAATTCAGTAGTGACCAGAAGGTGATTCCAGAGCCAAAGAAGATCTGAACGAGTTCTTGCAGTGCAGAATTGAGGTTCACCTAGTACATATAAAGTAGTAAGTTGTTCAGTTCCCCTTCTGTATTTTCAAAACTGTTGAAAGTTATGAATTGTGTGAGATTGTGGTGAAAGGATTGTGAATTGTTATAGGGTTAAAAAATCATGGCATAAAAGGGGTGAGATTTTTTATTTTTCTATGTTGAGATTCTTAAGTCTTGTGTTAAGCCCTACTTTCCCTCCTCCATTTGTTGGTAATTGTTAAAAAGGCCCTAATCAAGTAGGATGGCTCCCTTATGAAACCACTCAAGCATATACTATTTCAGATGCTAGGGTACCCATGACTGGGGTGGAGATGTTTAAATTATGCTATGGATAGAGGAATTTACAATATTCATTCTCAAGTGCATGGCAATATGACTTGGGCAAGTTAGTGGTGCCCATTGTATTCATGGACGCCGAACTTCTCAAGGCAGTTGCAGATAGATATGACCCTATTTCAAGAGTAAGAAGGGGGAATGATGGAGAATTTTTGTTGACAATCCGAAGGGAGGAGTTCCAAGAAATTTTTGATTTGTATGAACCTTATACCATATTGGCTCAGGTGGATTTCAATGAACTAAAGGTTGAATACTATAGAATGAAAGTTTTGATCAGAGGCAACCTCCTCCCAACCCATTTGGTGAAAGCAGGAGACACAACATACCACATTGGTCCAAGTTCAGTGGAGCCTTTTACTATTGGTGCTTTCACCAAATATTTGCAAGCCACTTTCTTTTCTCTATGCGAGATTTTATGTTTCAACCCTATGAGAGTCATGCCATCGGATTTCATGTATATGGCTATTCGGATTCAACATTTTGATTTCATAGTGGTTTTTGACTTTGCACCGTATCTTTAAGAAAAGATTCATGAGGGATTGCTAGGTATTAAGAATGATGTATTTAACACTCATTTTTATTGGTACTCATTGTTAATGCATATGTTCTTATATAGAAATCCAAATTATTTTGAAGGTACCATGAATCTTTGAAGAACAGTTGATAATATTGAGATACCAGTGCAGCTATGAAATATGGATATGTCATGGGACAAGAAGGAGGCCAGTTTTGTGAGATTTGACAATGGTTTTTCTTCTATATTGTGGCAAAGATTGACAGTGAATCCACCAAGTATTCCCACGCAGTTGCATGATTTTTTAAGAGCAAAGGAAAGGTTGCCACTCATGAAAATTGAGAATGATTGGGGGGACATTATCCCATATCCTGTCAGTACAGTTATCAGAGTTTATGGTTTCCCTCGATATGTAGTTCGAATGAAAAGTGGTCTAAAATAGAACATTGAATTATTTTTTCCCTTATGGTGAGACTATCTTGTAATCATTCTAGTGAAATAAGAAATTGATCCAGCATTTTAGAGATATTCAAAAAATCCCTCCTATGATTGGTCCATGTATATACACCATTTTCAGTGTGAATATCCATTAATCCTAAGTTCTGCATAAATTTCCAAAAATCTATCACTCCTTGAGTGATCCTATTATTATCGTCAAGCTTCTCTGAGGCTTCCAAAATTGAGTTAAAGTCTCCCCCCATAATCAATTTCCTATGCCCCTATAGATTAATGAAATCTAGAATCTAGATCCCAGTTCTCTATTTATCTTTAGTCTTTATAGGCCCGTATATGTAGACACCATTCAATTCTATATTCAAGGAAATGTTGTATGCTTTAACTGGCATCTAGTTTGAATGTGCCTCCAATAAGTTTGTTGAGATCTCCTTTTGTCTCCATAATATGCCAATTCTACCAGTTGAACCATTAGTCTCCTCTAACCTATCATTTAGTCCTTTGCAGTATGATAAAAACCATTCGCCTTATATCTCAAACAGCTTTGTTTATTTTAAAAAGACCATATCACTAGTGAAAATCTAAAATTGACACTTGACCAAGCGTCACTTGTCGAAGGCCCCAAGGCCACTGACATTACATGATAGTATTTTCATTGTTTTCCAAGGGAGGCCTTACCCCCCTTGGTACTTGCTAAAAATTTTGTTATGCTGGTAAACGTTTTCTGTAAGCAGCAATCAAGAAGGAAGACTGAGGGGGGTGGGGGGGTGAATCAGTCTTCATCAGAATAACAAACTTAAAAATGAAATGCAAATCTGATAAGCTACAGTAATAATACGGATAAGAAAATTGAAATCACAACACACAACACCAAGATTTTGACGTGGAAAACTCGGTTAAGGGAAAAAAAAAATGGTGGGAACTTACCCATAGTAAGATGATACTCTGCAGTAGTATGTGAAAATATTACAATAGGGAATGCACATGCATTCAGGCACACTGTCTAGAACTCACTACTTAAATGATAATGGCCCAGAAGGCTACAACCCTAAGGGAAGTCTCACTAACTTACAATAAGATTCAGACTACAATCTAGAAGAAATGAACTAAAAAATAGCATCTCCAAATGCCTAATTACAGTTCTGGTTAAGCACAAATGTCTACTCTGCAACACCAATCTCTCCTCAAACTCAACACCGATGGATAAGTCACTTTTGTGTACATAAACCTCTTTATGATAATACATAAATAGCATTGACACCTAAATTACATGAATAGATCACCTATATATACAAATCATCAACCTTGATAACAAGGTTGGCTAAACCCTCAACCCTCAATTAAAAAATTACACCACGTGATACAAATATCAACCACTGGACCAATATAATAGTTTACATAGCATAACATGGTCCTTAAAAAAAATTCCAAATGCACAACACCACTGGAAATCATGCCAAGATCAATCGCAACACACTACACCACCAAGAAAACCGCATAACACAAAAATCATCACCGATTGATAGAAACCACCAAAAACTTGCACAACGATCAATATAGATCACCAAAACAAATAGGACATGACTAGGAAACACCAACAAGCACATTAGAAACATCAGTAATAGTTGCACCAACACCACTTATCAAATCTTCATCAATCAACGTCTAAAAGCTCAAGAAGACGACCAATCGGCAACTGTCACAAAGAAAGATAACTTCTGGAGAACCAAATTACGATCCATCTCAAATAAAGATACACAATATCATCCAAAAATCTCAGCACTAGATCTAATCACACTAGAATATACCAAAGGATATACCACTCTACAAAACAGTGATCAGCAAACCAACACAACAAACCGGATCAAAAAATATTTCCAATCAGAAATCAACGAAGAAAATAAAAGGAATATGTTGGCATCAATGACAACAACATATCCTAGTAGCAGCAATGCATGACAATATCCAACAATCTCCCCCTTTGGCATTGATGGCAACATATGGATGTGAAAAACAGTCAATGCAAAGAAAGAAGATATCACCAACAAACTCCAAAAAATCCCCCTAAGATCGGGGCTTAGAAAGAAGTTTTTCACACGATCACTCTCCCCCTTTGACAGTAATGCCAAAGAAATAGAAAACCAAACTCTCCAAAATAGAAACATGAATCTCTCTCCCCAAAACATAGATTACTCCAGCAAAGGCGCAACACCAACACACCAATCCGGATAAAGAGATAAAGCTCTGAAATCTACCAGATTGATGCAACTAAATGCATCTAGTTCTAATCAGGAGTGGTCGATACCCCTAACTTGTCTCTCAAATAGAAAAATATATCTGTAGGAAAAGGCTTAGTGAAAATATCAACAATTTATTCCTTTGTAGATACATGCTCCAGCTTCACCTTCTCTTCAATGACTTGCTCTCTCAAGTAATGATATTTGATTGACACATGTTCAGTCTTTGAATGTTGTACCAGATTCTTTGACATGTTTATAGCACCGGAATTATCATAGTAAATAATAGTAGGCTCATCATGAATAACTAATGTCTTTCAACATTTACTTCATCCAAATTACCTAAGTGCAATTACTAGCAACAACAATGTACTCATCTTTAGCAGAAGATAAGGACACTGAATGTTGTTTCTTGATAGCCCATGAAACCAGCTTCTTACCCAAAAAGAATGCTCCACCAATAGTACTCTTTCGGTCATCATCACCAGCCCAATTAGCATCAGTATAAGCACAAAGCATGAAATCATCATTCCTCGGATACCATAAACCATAGTCCACAATTCCCTTCAAGTATCTGAATATCCTCTTAACAGCAGTGGCATGAATCTCTTTCAGATTAGCTTGATATCTAGCAGTCATACACACAACATGCATAATTTTTAGTCTAGTCTAAGTAAGATATAGCAGTCCACCAACCATAGATCTATACAAAAATTTATTAGCTTTAGGAGATTCATCATTCTTAGACAGTTTACAACCAGTCGCCATAGGAGTTCCAACCAGTTTGGAGTCATCTAACCCAAACTTCTTCAACAATTCCTTCACATACTTAGTTTGAGATATGAATATACCTTTTCGTGTCTGTGAAATTTGCAAACCTAAGAAAAATTTCTCTCACCAATTATAGACATCTCAAATTCCTTCTGCATATCACTAGCAAACTTCATGCTCAAGTTATCATCACCACCAAAGATAATATCATCAACAAAGACTTCAACAATTAGGATGTTATCATTTTCAATCTTAAATAACAGATTACTGCCAGCAGCACCTTTAGTAAATCCCAATTTTAACAAGTATTTATCTAGTCTAGTATACCAGGCTCTAGGGGCTTGTTTCAATCCATAAAGAGCTTTCTTCAATTTGCATACCATGTCTCCATCATCTAAAAATGAAAATCCATCATGCTGTTCAATGTAGACTTCTTCCTTGAGATCACCATTCAAAAAGGCAGATTTGACATCCATCTAATATACCTTGAAATATTTATAAGCAGCATCAGCAAGAAACAGTCTAACAGCTTCAAGTCTGGAAACCGGAGCAAAATTTTCCTCATAATCAATTCCTTCTTGTTATGAATATCCTTTGCAAACTAGTCTTGCTTTATTTCTGACAACTTCACTAGCTTCATTCAATTTATTTATAAATACCTATTTAGTACCAATAACATTCTTATCCTTAGGTCTAGGCACAAATTCCCAAGTGTTATTCTTCTCAATCTGATCTAATTCTTCTTCCATAGATCTCATCCAACTTTTATCTTTACAAGCTTCAGCAACATCTTTAGGTTCAATTTTGGAAATCAAACATACTTCTTCAATAGCTAGTCTTCTTCTAGCCATCAAATCCTTGTTCTTATCACCAATAATTTGCTTTTCAGAATGATTCAGTCTTATATACCTTGGAGTCTTCCGATTGTTTTGATTACCATGCTCCTACACTCCTTCACCAGTAGCAGGAACATCTGGATTAATTGTCTCTACCGGATCATTCTGCTTAGGTTCTTTATGTTGAATAGGCATTAAAACAATATGTTGTCCATCATCATAACCACATACTTTTATCTCTTTCCCAAGGTTCTCATCCACCTTCACATTTTCACGCTTTCTAAAATCTTTCTTAGCCTCTTATTGTAGCACCGATAAGCCTTTCTCTTTAAATAATATCCTAGGAAAATTCTTTCATCACTTCTAGCATCAAACTTCCCTATGTCCTCATCTCTTTTGATATAACATTTGCTACCAAATACTCTAAAATATCTCAAAGTAGGAACATGAACAAACCATAACTCATAAGGGGTCTTATCGGTATCACCTTTGATGTGAACTCTATTGAATGTGTAAACAACAGTGCTAATGTCTTTTCTCCAATAAATCTTTGAAATATTTCCTTCAATCAGCATAGTCCTTGTAGCATCCAGAATAGTTATGTTCTTCCTCTCAACAACTCCATTATGCTGAGGGGTTCTAGGAGAAAATAATTGTCTTCTAATTTCATGCTTCTCACATAATGAATTGAACTCACCAGAACAAAATTCTCTACCTCTGTCAGATCTCAGACACTTCACCTTCAATCCACTCATTCTCCACCTTAGCTTTGAATATCTTGAATTTATCAAATGCTTCTGATTTCTCCTTCAAAAAGACAACCCACGTCATCCTAGAATAATCATCAATTAGCAACATAAAATATCTATCTTACTGCACACCTCTAACATTTGTCAGTCCACATAGGTCGATATGCACAAGATCTAGCAATTCTTCTAATGTATACTATTTTCTTTTGAAAGAAATATTTGTTTTCTTACCCAATTGGCATTCCTTACATACCGGATTAGCAAGCTTAATAGTCTTAGGTAGATCTCTAACAGAATGTGTAGAACTGATCCTAATCATTGAATCAAAATTTACATGAAACATTCTCCTATGCCACAACCAACTCTCATCAATTTGAGCAATCAAACAGCTTTTCTAACCAACATTCAAATGAAAAATGTTACCTTTAGTATTAGTCTGAGATACAATCTCTATACCAGAGACATTCAAGATCTTGCATTTACCATCTTTGAATTGTAGATCATAACCTTTATTAACCATCTATCCAACACTCAAAATATTATGCTTCAAACCTTCAACATACAAGACATCATCAGTGTTATGTTTATCATCAAAAGAAATATAACTTCTCTAAAGGATTACACAGGCTTTGTCATCTCCAAATATTTCCACCATGATACCTCTCCATTGTCACAAATTTTCTTTTATCACCAGTCATATGATGTGAACAACCATTGTCAATCACCCATTCACCTTTTGCTTCAACCTTAGCAACTAAAGCCTTCTCCTCAATGGTATAGCTAGTGGAATCAACAGGTACATGTCCATCTTCCTTAATGGCAAGATATACAACTTCATCTGTAATACCTTCATCAATAGAATAGTAATAGTTCTTCTTAATTCTATACTTTCAGTTAGTCTTGTAAGGCTTACTATACTTCTCATGATTTTCATATCTATCATTCCTATCATGCTTATCAAACTTATCATGCCTATCATACTTAGCCATTCTCTCTAGGCATCTAGAAGCAAAATGTCCTATCTTTTTACAAGAGAAACATTTCAAAGGCAACTTTCCATCATACTTACTAGCACCTTTAGGCAATCTTCAGGGAATCAGTGCTTCAAGCTCATCCAACTCCCTTTCTTTCTCTTCCATCCCTCTTCTCTCTCTTTCATATCTAGATATTCTAAACTCATTAGCATTATATCTCTTCTTACTGAATACAGATACAGATGCTTTAAATGTTGTTTCAAACTATCTATGTGATTCTACAAACTCACTCGGCTCAAATGCAACAAGCTTTCCAACCATTAAATCTCTTGTCACTATAGTCACACACCAAATCTCATCAATAGAATTAACCTTATGTTTATAGGCAAGAGGAAAAAATCTCAGCACCTTAGCAACAATTTTATCTTCCTCAATGGTTCCACCAGCATATCTGATACCTATAACAAGTTCATTCACCTTAACCATGAAAGAATTTATGTTCTCATCAACTCCCATCTTCAATGTCTCATACTTTCCTTTCAAACTCTGCAACTTAGCAACCTTCACCTGTTTATCACCTTCATATAGAATCTCAAGCTTCACGCAAATCCCATGTGCAATATGTGGTCCCATTACATTTGTCATCTCAAAATCAGTCAGGGCACTAAGAAATGATTCCTTTGCTCTAATATTATGTTCAACTTCCTTGATCTCATTAGGTGGAGACATTCCATTCAGAGGAACAGTGTAGGAATTCTTTGTAATCTTCCAATAGTCTTCACCAAGACATTTCAAGTGCACTTCCATCTGGTCCTTCCATATAGCGTAGTTACTTCCATCAAATCTTGTACTATCCTTCTTAAAGATAACACTTGAGCTGCCATCCCAAATCTCCTCAAGCGATTAAGCTTCTACCGGAGGATCTAGCTCGGATACCCATTGTTAGCAGCAGCCAAGAAGGAAGACTGAGAGGGGGGTGAATCAGTCTTCACCAGAATACCAAAATTAAACTTAATTTAAACATGAAATATAGATCTGATAAACTACAGTAATAAGACAGATAAGAAAATTGAAAGCACAACACACAACACCAAGATTTTGACGTGGAAAACCCGATTAAGGGAAAAACCACGATGGGAACCTACCCACAGTAAGATGATACTCTACAGTAGTATGTGAAAATGTTACAATGGGGAATGCGCATGCATTCAAGCACACTACCTAGAGCTCATTTCTCACATGATAATGGCTCAGAAGGCTACAACCCTCAGGGAAGTCTCACTGACTTACAATAAGATTCAGACTACAATCCGAAAGAAATGAACTGAAAGGATAGCATTTCCAAATACCTAATTACATATCCAGTTAAGCACAAATGTCTTCTCTACAACACCAATCTCTCCTCAAACTCAACACTTAAGGATAAGGCACTTGTTCATACATAAACCTCTTTCTTATAATGCAGACATAACATCGACACCTAAATTACATGAATATATCACCTATATATATATATCGTCAACCTTGATAACAAGGTCGACTAAACCCTTAGCCCTCAATTACAAAATTATAGCACATGATACAAAGATCGACCACCGAACCAATACAATATTTTACATTGCATAACATGGTCCTAAAACAAATTCCCAAATGCACAACACCATCGAAAATCACGCCAAGATCAACCGCAACATGCTACACCACCAGGAAAACCGCATAACATGAAAATCATCACCGATTGATCTAAACCACCAAAAACTCACACAACAATCAATGTGGATAACCAAAATAAATAAGACACAACTAGGAAACACCAGCAAGCACGTTAGAAACATCAGGACTAGCTGTACCAATACCACTTATCAAATCTTCATCGATCAACATTTGAAAGCTCAAGAACACAACCAATCGGCAACTGTCACGAAGAAAGATAACTTGCAGAGCATCAAATCATGATCCATCTCAAATGAAGATACACAAGACCATCCCAAGAAATATCCCAAAAAATCAGCACAAGGTCTTATCACACTGGAATATACCAGAGGATATACCGAGCTCTGCAAAATAGTGATCAGCAAAACAAAACAACAAACCGAATCATAAGATCTTCTCAATCTACAATCACTGGAGCAATACACAGGAATATGTTGACATCAATGAAAACAACATATCCTAGCAGCAACAATGACCAACAATATTCAACAATTCTCACTTACCGTAAGTGCATCCCTAACTACCTCACAAATCATTTTTTTAATGAGGCCAACTTGGAAGCTGACAACCTTTCAACTTAGTAGGTGATGGGGTAGCCACCTACAGTTCAAACCCTAGACATGTATAATTTTAGTAACTTTAAGTGCAAAGGAGTGATGGTAAGTTCATAAAATAAGGAATTATTTTCTTTCTTAGTTCAAAGACAACATCAAGATTGTGTTTGTTTATATGATGGAAAGAGTCACATCAATCCAAAAATATCTAGTTATGCATAACTTCACCATTATACATTTGGACATGTGCTCATTGGTGTTGTCTTTTAGATTAAATCATGTTCATCCTTTCTCATATACGTGCTTGTGCATCATGTTAGATAGATTGATATTGGAAGCATTAAGTGTCATCTTACATTTCTTCCAGTTCCATCTACAATCATCTTTATTCTCCCTTGCCATTGCGCACACTGCATCACTTGGCTTGTGTGAATCACTACCAAGTTTGATCATAAAAGGATGGCATTGATAGGTTTTTGGCATTAGGCTTCTATCCTCTGATAAGGTCAATCAAGGTTCTACGATGGATACTCCAATTTGTTTGCTTAGTCTCCCTAGACAAATAACATTCTATGGATTTGTTATAAACCTAAGGTTGAAGGTACTCTTTCTGGTTCCTAGCAAACTAATGTTGGAGGCCATCAAGATGATTCTAGGGATGGAGTTCATGGTTGCAAAAGATTGCCACCATGTTATTACATACATTTTGTCAAGATTTGTTGCTTCGCTTGTTGACTTAGAGGAGCTAAAGGTAATTGTACAAGAGCTAGTTCATATGATGGTTAACTCTAACTTCTTGGTAAACTTTGGGTGCAGTGTTAGTGGCAATCTGGTTAGGGGTCAAAATTCCCAACCCATCAGACCTTTTGTGCTTCCTTAGTTGACCTGACCTAGTGATTTGGCACAGTTTTCTAAGGAAAATTTAAGGCAATCTCTACTATGGAGCATCATAGTCATGTGACTAAAGGTTGTCAATTTATCAAATGACTCTTGGGCATTGAAATCACCCCTAATGCGGACTAGATATTTGACCTCATGAGGAAGGTGGTGAAAGAGAACCAACTTGAGCTCATTGGTGAAGACTTGGATGCTAAGGTGGAGCCTTAATATAATATTGTTAATAATATAACTTCTTAGATGCACGTTAATATTTTTTGGTTCTATCATTTTTCATTTTGTCTTAAGTAAAAAAATTGTTTAAAGCATTACAACTTTGTATTCTGCTTGATGAAATGAGCTTCTGGTACATCTTAGTTTAGTTGTCTAGTTATTGAACTCTTGGCACATAGTGCAATAACAAATTTTTGTAACAATCTATGTAATTGTTCCTTTTTCATTATTGGTTAATAGATTTGTCACTTCAGTTTTATACTCTTTTGCCCATGTCAATGACAATCTGACTAACATTTGTAAGTATTGTCTGCTTATTTTACAAGGCACAACTACCTTTGAATGATATGAAATGAATTAAAACATAGGGTATTCTTTTCACCAGAAAGAAGGAAAGGAAAACTAACACCTACACATAACCATGAAAGTAGATGCAAAAGATTGATTTTAGAATTAAGTGAATGTAGACAAACAACACAAAGTTTACTTATATCACACTCACAAATGATATCGAGGGAAAGAAAGAATAGCAGAACATTTTCAATAGATGATTTAAAATCAATTCAAAGCTTCAGAACTAAATACATACACAGTCCGATATAACAGAATGACACTGAAAGTAATTACAAAGAAGCACAGTTCATTGCAATTAAAAGAAAATATTAATAAATTCAAAGAGTCAAAAATATCCTCTTTATTCCTTCAATGTCAAAATGTGAGTTCACAAACTCAACACCCCTCTACAATAAAACTATGTAGAAAAGAAAACTATATTGCCCTCCTCATTTTCCCCTCCTTTCCATAATCTGTTAATTCCATATTTAAATACTCTCAAATCGGCCTTTTCAGTTTCTGTAACTGCTTCTTTTTAAAAGAATGAAATAGCCCTTTCACATTCACATGAAATTTCTACTCTCAAAAAAATTTAAAACATCTTAAAATGTTTTAAATTATTGTAGATAAACAATAGAGAAAGTAGGAAATCCTTAATTTCTCCTGCAACTACTTTTGAGTAAATTCACTGCGGGTTAACCGGGCATCTTGGGGCCATGAAATTTTGTGAGCAATAATGATAATTAAAATAAAACATGGTTTTATTAACCATTTTTTAACAGCTCACAAATTTGAGGCACTTTCTTTGTAAACTAGCCCTGCCAACCATATCACTCCATAAAGAAAATGTCAAAATAACATATCATATGAGCTTGTGTGGCCATAAAATTAAAAGTGGGGGCATTTGAGACCAAAATATTAGGTGGGTTGCCTTTAGATTTAATTAATTTGCAACTTTTTTTGGATGTATTTTTGGACTTGTGAATCAATGAAGTTAAGAAATCGAGAATTTTTGGAACACTGGAACTATCAGGAAATCGGCCATTTTAGGAACTCTGGAGCTATCAGGAAATCAACCATTTTAGTAACTCTGGAACTATTGGGAAATCGGCCACTTTAGGAACTCTAGAACTATCAATAAATTGGCCATTTTAGGAACTCTGGAATTATCAGGAAATCGGCCATTTTTGGAACTCTAGAACTTAAAAACTTGAAAAAAACCAACTATCAACTAGGACTGAAAAGTCCAATTTTGGCCAAGTTCAAAAATGGACCAACAACAGGCTCTGATTGGGGATGAGGATTGGAAGGACGAATTAAAGGACCTATAATCTCAAGCAAGACCAGTGCATCATCGATTGGGCACTAGAGTCAAGGAGTACAGATGAAAAAGGAGCAAGGGAAAGTAAAAAAATGGGACAAGATAGGAAAGAAAACTAAACTACCAACACAACAAAAAATCCTAACATGTACATGGCGAGAAGACCCTACCTCAAGTGGCTCCAAAATGGTCATACAAATCCATTAACATGTTGGGAGAAGTAGTTGCATGTGCGAAACAATGTTTTGTTAATGAGAATTGTATGCACAGCTAACTACCCACTTATGACTGCTGCTATCAAAAAGATAAAACAAGCATCTTGTGAAAATTCTCTGAATAAAATTTGATGCTCAATAAGCCCCTCTTTATTATATGCCTCTGCAACTAAATGATTCACATTATTATTGCCTTGCATAGGGTTACCAAAAGCTTCATGTACCACATCAAATTTAATATCCCTTTTTAATTGATTTTCTCAAAAAAAACCAGCCCTCAAATTGGACATCCCACATACAAATAATGAGGTAAAAGAGACTTATTGGTTGCTATGTTTAGGAATAATTGCATCATTTAAAAAATTTGGGCCTCAATTTGTAGCATATACTCCAACAAATTTGTCACATTCAAACCTTGATTCAATTATCTCAGCTTCTTTTCCATTTTTATCTATCCCATACATTGATTCGAACAATTGGCTGGAACAACTTGAACCAATATTCTCTTCAAAATGAAAATATTCTAGAATGGAATGATTTATTACCTCTTCATCTACTACCTCATCTTCATGAGCTTCATCAATAAACAAAAATGCATCAAATTTAGGTTGCATGTGAAAAGAAAGAATGCTTGATGATTCACTTACCTCTTTAAGATGATTTTTATTTTCACCTTCAGCTGCATAGCATACATTAACATCTCCAAAAATGAAAGATTTCATTTCTGATAATTTGTTGGCATCTTCTTTTTTTTTAAATTGACCTTCCATGTTCACATTAACCAAATCATTTCATAAGTTTACATCAATACTTTAAAATCTGAAAGTTTCGATTTCTGGAGCATAAGAAGGTGTCAATAGTTGTTCAATTTTGTTTAATTATGGACTATCTATAACAGTAAGTGAATCCTCAATATTTATTATATCCAAGGTAGAAGATGTCATACATATCGATTGTTTACAAAGAGAGTAATTTTCCTCGTCCCCAGAAGAATTAGAACCATCTTCATAATCAAAGCTATATATTTTAGCATTAAAAGATTTCGTCCTCACATTACTTCATTTTTTTTTTTAAATATTCTGATAAAAAATTGTGAGATTGGAACACTCAGCTGAAGGGCGTAAAGATTTGATGAATTCATCTTTTGAAACTTTGGGGTTTTATATTTCTAAATCGGGCAATTTTGTGAATATTTTTCAACTTTATCTTTCTTCCATACCCCTGATAAAATAAAATCATCCTCAATATTAATAGCTTCTTGTTTTACAATCTCAATATCATTTACCTTACTTCTCTTCAAGAGGAAATGGAGATTGGGATGTAATGCTCCAGTAAAGGTGATCATTTGTAGCTCCTTACTCGACTGGAGATTATGAGGAAACTTTATTAAATATCTATCAAACCGTTCCACAAACTCCCTTATTGGTTCATCTTCTTTCTTTTTAATGCTAAATCTAACTGAGATATAAGTGCACACATGTCCTCTTCTGGTTGTAATCTTCCAAGAAACTTCTTCTCCATGCTATCCCAATTCATAATGCATCCATCTTCTAGGGATTGAAACCAAATAGCAGTACAGCTCCAATGAGAGATTCAACAAATAATTTGACAAAAATATTTTCTTCTTCTACCCCCAAAACTCCACAAGCTACTGTGAAGGCTCGGATATGATCATCTGCAACTTGAGATTCTTCTCCATTAAACTTTGGAAAATTCCTTCTTGAACCTGCAGGCAAGTCAGAATATTGTGGTAGTGCCAAAGGCCCAAATCGAGCACACCATGGTTGGGTTGAAGCCAATGCCATAATTCAGATTTAAAAATAAAAAGGCTGGATCTTCTACCAAAAATATAATTTGGGCAGATTCCAAATGATAGATTCACCAACCTCCACCCTCGGGGAGGTACCTTTAGATTTCTGGGGAGAAGAGTGGCCAAAAAATTGTTGGTTAACAAATTTTTCACTTCAAGTTTATACTCTTTTGCCCATGTCAATGACAATCTGACCAACATATGAGTCACTTGCAGTGGTATTTTTAAGTGCTCTCTACTTATTTTACAAGACAGAGCTACCTTCGAATGATATGCAATGAATGAAAACACAACGTATGTTATTCACCAGAAAGAAGAAAGAAAAAACTAACACCTACCCATAACCATGAAAGTAGATGCAAAAGATTGATTTTAGAATGAAGTGAATGTAGACAAACAACACAAAGTTTACTTATCTCACACTCACAAATGATATCATGGGAAAGAAAGAACAACAGACCCTTTTCAATAGATGATTTAATCTAAATTCAAAGCTTCAAAATTAAATACATACATAGTTCGATATAACATAATGACACTGAAAGTAATTGCAAAGAAGCATAGTTCATTGCAATTAAAAGAAAACATTAATAAATTCAAAGACTCGGAAATATTCTTTTATTCCTTCAATGTCAAAATGTGAGTTCACATACTCAACACCCCTATACAATAAAACTATGTAAAAAATAAAACTATGCTACCCTCCCCCTTTTTCCCTCCTTTCCATAATTTGTTAAATACATATTTAAAGACTCTCCAATTAACCTTTTTTCAGTTTTTGTAACTGCTTCTTTTTAAAAAAATTAAATAACCATTTCACATTCACATGAAATTACTACTCTCAAAATGATTTACAACATCTTAAAATGTTTTAAATTATTAAATAAACTTTTGAGTAAATTCATTGTGGATTAACCGGGCATCTTGGGGCCATGAAATTTTGTAAGAACTAATGATAATTAAAATAAAATAGGGTTTTATTAACCATTTTTTAACAGCTCACAAAATTGAGGTACTTCCTTTGTAAACTGGCCCTGCCAACCATATCGCTCTATAGAGAAAATATCAAAATAACATATCATGTGAGCTCATATGGCCATAAAATTAAAACTGGGGGCATTTGAGACCAAAATATTAGGTGGGTCGCTTATAGATTTAAGTGATTTGCAACTTTTTTTGGATGCATTTTTGGACTTGTGAATCAGTCAAGTCGGGAAATCAAGAACTTTTGGAACATTGGAACTATCGGGAAATCGGTCATTTTAGGAACTCTGGAACTATTGGTAAATCGGTCATTTTAGGAGCTCTGGAATTATTGTGAAATCGGCCATTTTAAGAACTCTGGAATTATCGAGGAATCGATCATTTTAGGAACTCTGGAACTATAGAGAAATCGGACATTTTTTGAAACTCTGAAACTTAAAAACTTGAAAAAGGCCGACTATGAACTAGGACTGAAAATTTTTAATTTTGCCAAGTTCAAAAATGGACCAACATTCATCAATACAAAGTATTGCTTACCTATCAAAACAATTTAGTACTATTATATGTTAATATAATTATATATAATAATATAATACTACATAATTATATATTAATTTATTTAATGTCTTTCTACATCATGACTGCTACTAGCATATGCATATTTAATAATATATAAAATATATGTCAAAAGATATCCTTCTCAAGGTGCCTGTGTTTTAATCAATTTTTCACATTAAATATAATAAATACCTCAGAAATAAATTTCTCCACATATATATATATATATATAAGTTATTTTCTTATAAATTATATAAAAACATTAGGCAGGCCATATCCATAAAATTTAAATAAGACTGAAATAAAATTGTGTAGATAAGTTTATATTCAAATCACCTTATAATTTGAACTATTAGGCAAAATTTGATTCCAAAAATTTAATTATTAATCAATTCACGGGTATTTTCCACTAAAAGAATCACTAATATTCATCATGGTAAGAAAATTTTACCAATGTGGTAATTAAAAAATAATAAAGATGATTCACAATTACCCAACGTATTCTTTTGAATTGAACATTTGGATATGTAAGTTGATATTATTTTTTTAGTCATTATTGTTGCAAATAGATATTTCTTATTAATTATTCTAGACCAACACTAATTTTTAATATTCATACATTAAAATATAATATGGTTGTAGCCATGAAATTAGTTGGCTCACCCAAATAAGAAAGTATATATGTTGTAATCAAATTATAATAACTAATTGTTGTTTCATTAGACTCATCCACTTTACCTTGTTAAATGTACCAATGGAACATGACTAGTGGATATGTGAGCAGAATTAGAGGGATGCCTTCTAACAATTCCTTCTTGGTGAATAGTGGTTACAATTGTCAATTTTCATGTTTTACAAAGTTTTCCCATAAACATATAGTCATGTAATACTCTTCCCATTTTTAGTTTGGAGATGTATATATCTTGATGGCATTCCAACTATGTATTTATGGATGCATAGGATACGGTTGTATTTTCTTCTAAGTGATTATTCTATGTTTTTACTTCAACATGTTTATGGTGCCCTTTGTTGAACCCAGGGTAGGACTGAGAGGGGGGGTGAATCAGTCTAATCAGAAATTTAATACAATACATGTAAACAATTAACAACAACACATATCCAACACATGAACAAGATTTTCTACATGGAAAACCCAAACAGGGAAAAACCATGGTGAGTACCTGCCCACAAAATATATCCACTGTCTATATCAGATTACAATGAAAAGAGCTCACTTCTCTAGACTTGCAAACCAAGGCTAACTACTCTTGGGGAAAGATACAAAAGAGGACTTGCAAAACCTAAAGCTAATTACAACATGGCATGATACAAAAAATGATCTAAAAAGAAGGATATCATGGTCATAAAGTTGTCCTTGAACTCTGCATCAAGCGACCAACATCAACACACACAACTCAAACCTCAATTATCAACACTTTGTCTCAAACATCTACCATAGTCTCAAAACAGCTTGCATATCATTCAAACACAACTCTTCTTCTCTACACTATTCTTCCCACTCTCTCTACACTCAACACCTCATTGCCTTATTTAACTCAATCACATTCATTCCTTATATATAAGATAGATCATGAAAGCTTGAACCAGGTCAGCCTGAATTGAAGTATACCTTCCGAACCAAAAACACACACACTGATCCACTCCAGAAGAAAGAGGGGACCAAAACACATCTTCCAAAGATCAAATCATCGATCCGCAACTATCGAAATAAAACTAATAGCATACCAACAGGCTACACATCCATATAATCAATTAACGATCTAAACATATTATCCAATGCAAACAATTCTAATCTAGATCTACACATGTTATGGTGAGACCCATAGCACATCAAATTACCTTCCACAAATCATATTCGGACCCAAAGATAGGTCTAGCATAGAGTATCACAACCTGCTATGAAATATACCACAACTTTCATAGAACGCAAAGATATTTTTAAACCACAAAACCAACATATCCATGATATCAAAACCATAACCAAAAAAGATAACAACATCAAACCATGTTAGCAAGACTTTCCAGACCTGAACACTTCCAAAACAACTAATAGATCAACTACAACATCAACACATCAAGATATCTCTCCACCAACAAACATTTTGAGCCAACAACTATCATGAACAACATGTTTGACATCAATGACAATCACAACAACACATTCTTCCAACACCCTTATGAATCATGATGTGTATGAACTACTTGCATGTTTGAGATGAGGATCACTCAACATGTCAAGCATCGATGTTATAACATTGAGATGCATGCTAGATATTGTGCCTAGTCCTTTGTGGGGACTTGATGTATCTTTTGGTGATGATATTCCATGTGATTTTCATGATATGGTCCTATGCTTTGTTATATTATGCTTCAATTTAATTGTATGTGAGATATTTTTTAAATGCAAGCTAAATGTGATTAAGACTTATAATGCTTGAGAAATACTAATATTGATGTTGAAATTAACTAATAACATGATTTAGATCAATTAAATGCAATACTATACATGTAATATTTGACCCCATTAGGTAATTTTTCTATGATTCAACTATTATGTTCATATGTACACCTACACTTGACATCTATGGAATCGTTATAGGTACAAGGTATCAACTTCATAGGTGGTTCCATGTATCTTATCATACCTCGATGATGGTTATATTGGAGATGTCACATTGGTCGAAATTGTTTATCCCTAGCCCATCATACTCAATTCAAGTATGATTTCTTATTATTGTGTTCAATAGCTACCATAACTACCATGGATGGTAGCATTCCAAGAACCCTAACCCCTATGTGGATACCTAATAAATAGTGTTTTATTTTTTATGTTAACTTTTGTTTCAATCCCTCCTTCATGGCTTTAACCTTGTGTGATATGATGGGTGACTCAACTTGAAATAGAGAGAGACTCATAGTTTGTCATAAATGTCATAAGGATTCATTCTACCCTTAGTTGGAAACTACAAGTTATCCTAGACAAAATTCTCACTTACCTTAAGTGAATCCCTAATTACCTCATAAATCACATTTTCTATGAGGCCAACTTAGAAGCTGACAACCTTGTCAACTTAGCAACTAATGCAGTGGCCATCTACACTTCAAACCTACACATGTCGAAGTTTAGCAACTTTCAGGTGTAATGAAGTGATGGCATGTCCATAAAATAAGGTATTATTTCCTTTCTCAGTTTGAAGACAACATCAAGATTGTGTTTGTTTATATGCTAGCAAGAGTCACATCAACCCGAAAATATCCA
Organism: Cryptomeria japonica; assembly: GCF_030272615.1. Lineage (NCBI taxonomy): Eukaryota > Viridiplantae > Streptophyta > Pinopsida > Cupressales > Cupressaceae > Cryptomeria > Cryptomeria japonica. Next base: position 354,665,566 of record NC_081411.1, on the reverse strand, counting down.
TTACATGTGGGTAAGTGCACCAAGATGGTGTGCCAAAAGGGGGTATACGTGGACACTTTTTTTCTAAAATCAGGTAAACCTGATATTGGAGGAGAAAGATGAGAGTCATCCACTCAAGATATGAAAATACTCAAAGAACAAAGATTGTAGTACTTTGAATCTAGTTTCTAAACTACTAAAGTTATTTAAAATTGGATAAGATTAAGGGGGTCAAATCCTTCGCGCACAAAAAATAGATCCTAATTTTTTCTAGAAAACATAACATAGTGTTTGACATGCACATCAAAACAATCATAGTTAGATTTAATATTTTGACAAATCCTTTGGTAAAAAGATAGTTAAGAGTGAGCACTAAAAGTTTTGTATTTTTTTGTTAAGTATTTTTTTTTTATGATTTTTTGAATTGAGCACATTTTGAAAAATCAGTTACCTGTTTGTGCATGAACCATAACTTGCACCAAAATAATCAAAAATGCTTAAAAAAAAATTATAAATAATCAAGTGCAATACAATAATATATAGAAAAAATTAAATTTGGATAAGTAGATCAAAAGTTATTAAAAAATGATACACGTGTCTTTGAGAACTATGGAGACACTAGTAAAAGAAATTCAAGAATAATATGTTATTGTTGTTCAAATTTTTAAAAAAATATATGGTTAGAAAGATCAGAAGATGAGTGAAAATATGGTAGAAATTTTAGAAATACCCAGTTGATGAAGTGTAAACCTGATGATCACAAAGTTGAGAAACCAAGTTGATAAAACAAAACACGTCAAAAAGGAGGGAAATTGAGGGAAATAAAACTTCCAGCCCACAGCTTTGTCATCCAAGTCTATTCATAAGCCTAAATAAACTAAAGCATGTACAAGTTATTTTGAATATAAAGCACATATGGGGTTTTAATAAACAAAACCGCGTACGGATTATGTCCACATAAAGATAGCCTAACACAAACAATACATATATATGTTTAAAATGTGTTTGTGTATGTATACATATATGTATATGTATAATATGTATATATTATATATATATAATGTGTATATATAATATGTATATGTATATGTATATGTATATGTATATGTATATAATATGTGTATGCATGTATGCATACATATATGTAAATAAAATAAATGCATATATATTGCCTTTTGATATCTTATTATATTGTATTCCTCTCTCTCTCTCTCTCTCTCTCTCTCTCTCTCTCTCTCTCTCTCTCTCTCTCTGAGGACCCCACATAACTCCTAATGACATCATGTACGGTCCCTTAGCACACATATGACCCCTTAAGATCATATGATGTCCTAAGGGGTCATATGATGTTCTAACACATGTGCGGCCCCATTAGGACCCCACATGACACCTAATGATGTCATATGACCCCTTCAGACCATGTATGATATCCTAAGGGTTCAAATGGTTTCTTAAGGGGTCATATGGTCTTTTAACACGTGTGGTCCAATTAGGACCCTACGTAACCCCTAACAACATCATGTGACATCTCTTCCTCTCCCCCCATCTCTCTCCCTCCCTTTTTATTCCTCTCTCTCTCTCTCTCTCTCTCTCTCTCTCTCTCTCTCCTCCCACTCTCCTTGCCCCCACTCTATCTCCATGCCTCCCCCCACTCTATCTCCCTGCCTCCCCCCCACTCTTTCTCTCTCTCTCTCCTGCATCTCCCTCTCTCCCTCCTTCTACATCCCTCCCTTTCCCATTCTCTCCATCTCCCTCTCCCTCTCCCTCCCTCTCACTATCTCTCTCCCTCCCTCCCTATTCTTTCTCTTTCCCTCGCCCTCTATCTCCCTTCCTTTCCCATCCTCTCTCTCTTCCTCTCCCCCCATCTTCCTCCCTCCCTTTTGCATTCCTCTCTCTCTCTCTCTCTCTCTCTCTCTCTCTCTCTCTCTCTCTCTCTCTCTCTCTCTCTCTCTCTCTCTCTCTCTCTCTCTCTTAGGACCCCATATAACACCTAATGACTATTAGTTAAGATGAGAGGGGGAGGGGGGTGAATCATAAAAACTCACAATACAATATATTCACCAAATTCAACCTCGGTAGCCTTTACTGATATGCAACTATGACTGTAAATCATTCAATACTCATAAATAGATACACTTAAAACATAATAACACATTTAACACCAGATTTATACCTTCTAGAGTATGCTCGGTTAAAAGCCAATCCAAGTTACAGATTACAAAAACACATTGCTAGATGTGACCTGGTTAAGGGATTTCCCTCAGACTTGTTAGAGTCTTGCACTTTGTTAGAAGTGACCTTGTCAAAGGATTTCAAACACTCATTTAGAATGTTACCTTGCTAAAGGGTTTACAAATAAGACTGTTAAGTCCACTCGGTTAAGAGATTTCCTGTCACTTACAAAACAAATAACAGTAATAAAATATATCTGCAACTTCACATCTGAAATGCTAAAGCAGATTCTATGTGCTCAAAACAATATTGTCATAAGACTTATCTTGCTTCTTGTTGGGCTTCTCAATCTGTTCTTCAATTAGATCTTCAATCTTTTGTGCTCGGTGATCACTACTGTAGTGTCACTATTCTTCTATTTTGCCTGCATATATTGTTCATCAACAGTTTCTTATTTATGAACAATACCTAACCGCTTAATCTCCTCAATCACATTTCCCATGATCAATCTTAGCCATTAGATCTTCAAACGTGACTAGGTTCATTGTATCCTTCGATCTGAAAATGTTTTACCTCGCCTTGGAACTTGTGCTAGGTTATGACCATTCAATCTGCGCTGTAGATCTATCTCTTGTATTTTCAATGTCGTAGATCCTCAACAAACTTCTTGCATGATATACCAATCATCTGATCAACTCCAGCTCATTGGTATTCTACATTTAATAATGTATTTATCCATCCAGTGCATTCTGTTATTACTCGGTTGTTACTCGGTAAATACTGAACTTCACTCGGTAGATATTCTGCCTTCTTTAACCAATAGTGATAACCTTAGGGTTTACCGACTAGCATCATGCTCGGTAACATAGAACAATATCAAGCCTTAACTAATTCTATAGCTTGAAATCTTTTCTCCTTCTTGTTCATTCTTTGAATACTCATATATAGGATATCAAAACAATCAAAACAACATAATCTCATCACTATCTAACTCGGTAATAGTTGCCCATTGAACAACTTATTATTCCCCTTTTATTTTCACATTCATTTTGTGTCTCTTACCGACATCTTTATACTTATCAAAACATACTCATCAAGATATGGCAACATCATACTGAATTAGAAAATCAATTGCTTGACATCAATGACAAAATAATATTATTAAGATGGTAATCATCCTTTCTCAATTATATCAACAATCTCCAACAACCTTCTCAATATCCTCATACCAACAAACTTACTGAGATGCTAACAATCTCCCTTTGTGAAAATGCTAACAATGACATCATGTGACCCCTTGACACACCACATGACCCTTTAGAGGCATATGATGCCCTAAGGGATCATATAGTGTCCTAATGGGTCATATGGTGTTTTAATAAATGTGTGGAACCACTAGGACCCCACATGACCCCTAATCACACCATAAGACCCTTTAGCACACTGCATGACCCCTTAGGACCATACAATGTCCTAAGGCATCATATGGTGTCCTAAGGAGTCATATAGTTTCTTAAGAGGTCATATGGTGTCCTAAGGGGGAAATGTGAACCATTATTACAATATGTGATTCCTTAGGACCCCACATGACCCCTTAGGACCCTACATGACCCCTAACCACACCATATGACCCCTTATCACACCATACAACTCCAAGTAGGACCATAAGATATCATAAGGAGTCGTATGATATCTCTCTCTCTCTCCCTCTCTCTCTCCCTATAGTGTCGTAAGTTGTACACCCTTTCTAGGGTGGTACAATTTCACACTTAGGTTAGCACCTGCCTTAGTGTGTCTTGCATCTTGCATTTCTTATTTCCCTTTAAGCATTTAATTAATTAATTTAATTAAATCTAAAGTCGTATTTCATCACTTCATACATTATAAAATTGGGCCCTTTACCCTAAGTGTGCCCCTTTTTTATTTTATTCCTCTAGTAAATCATTTAATCATAAACCCTAATTTGTCATATTTCGACCTTTAAGGCCCGATTTCACATATCAAAACACCTCGAAATAAGTTGTAACTTTGGGATTTGCTCTAATATCATCATACCTAATGGTCTTGAAAAGTTGGTCAGACTATGGCGGGAGTGCACATGGTCCTCGGCTTTTTTCCCGAAATTTTGGGAGCATAATTAGATGATATTATAATTCTTAACCCCAAAAGATTGGCAAAAAATTCAATTCCTAGGTCGGCCTAAAGGTAGAATTAAGTCAAAATTAAGATCTAGGGTTTCATACATAAGAGCTCTCTTTCTTCATTTGAAGGGGACGAAGATCTATCTAATCTAAGGAGATTTCACCAACGCAAGCATAAGGACCCTTCTATGTAGTGAAAGAGAGGCCTATGTGGAGTCTTCAATAATATTTCATCAAGCATTCATCATCAATTAGGAGCCTTGAAGACATTGAAGAGTAATAGGAGATCTAGTGGCAATATCTCTCCCTTGGGGATTGGTGTGATTTCATGTTATTTTCATGTCTTTGTATGAGTTTCTTTACATCAATTGACACATTTGCATTAAAGCTTTAGATCATTTAGCATATTTGGTTTGAAGCATTGTTATTTACATTCACATTTACAGTTAGGGTTTACTCTCATGCGTAGGGTAGCTCTAGTTTCTTATCATTTAGAATCTTGCATACACACAAGGTTCTAGCACACACATTTTCAGTACATGATCGATTATTTGTGGAGGTGGAAATCTCCAACACAGGGATTTGACTAAGGTAAAACCCATATAGCCAGCCAAACCTTCCCTTTTTAGTTGCAAGTATAGAAACAGGCATTCGGAGGTAGTTTCAGATCTGGAAAAGGCATCAACACCACTCATAAGTCTCAAAAGTGCATAAATTTGTTAAGGAAAAGGGCATGGCGCCCTAGTCCCTCCAGTTTGCAATGAAATTTGACAGGTTGCAGACTCAGGACCTCCAGTTTGCAATGTCTCAGTTGCAGCCTCCTGTCTATAGAAACAGGATAGTGGTGTGGCACCCTGGTCTAGGTCAATTTTGTTCAATTTCCAGCATCAGGTACACATCCAGAATCCTCCCCCTTTCATGCTTTCAGTATCTCAGTTTCAGATCTACAGTTTTGTTCAATTCTAAGTTCATTTATGCTTAATTCTTTATCTCCTAATCTAGTTGATCATTCAAACCCTAGTTTTTCTCATCATTTACAACAAGAGGAATAGAAACCCTAAGAGATAATCATTGGCTCTCTCTTTCTCACAATAATTAGCCAAAGTGAGATATCTCCCTAGGCTCTTTCGTATTCCCAATGTGTTGACAAAAGTAGGATTAGGTCCTTGTCACCTGATCTCGCTTTTCCTGCCTCCACACTCCCTTAGGACCCAACATAATACCTAATGACATCATGTGACCCCTTAGCACACCACATGACCCTTTAGGAGCATATGATGTCCTAAGGGGTCATATGGTGTCCTAAGGTGGCAAAATGAACCATTATTACAATATAAAAAGCAGTACCAATAATGCTTGCAAAAATAACAAACCAACATGCTCTCCCCCTCTCCCTTCCTTCATACCCCATCCCTCTCTCTCTTCTTATCTCCCTCCCCACTCTTTCTCTCTCCCTCCCCCTCTATCTCCCTTCCTTTCCCATCCTCTCTCTCTCTCTCTCTCTCTCTCTCTCTCTCTCTCTCTCTCTCTCTAATCTCTCTCTCTAATCTCTCCCTCTCACTCTCCCTCCCCCACCCTCTCTCTATCCCCCTCTTCCTCCCTCCCTTTTCCATCCTCTCTCTCTCTCCCCCCTCTCCCTCTCACTCTCCCTCCCTCTCACTATCTCTCTCCCTCTCCCTCCCTTCTCATTCTTTCTCTTTCCCTCCCCCTCTATCTCCCTTCTTTTCCCATCCTCTCTCTCCTCCTCTCCCCAATCTCCCTCCCTCCATTTTACATCCTCTCTCTCTCTCTCCCTTCCTCCCTCCCCAAATCTCTCTCTCTCTCTCTCTCTCTCTCTCTCTCTCTCTCTCTCTCTCTCTCTCTCTCTCCTCCCTCCCCAACTCTATTTCCCTTTGCCTTTCTCTCTCTCCCCCCCTTTTATTTCACCTTTTTTTTTACTATAAGTAGCATGTACGAGGTTTAAAATTAGACCGCATATAGGGTTTTGATAGGTAAAAGCACATACAGGGTATGGGAAATATGAACGTTGGCCTACTGGGCATTTTTAGGGAGTAATAGTACATATGGGTTAACTAAACATAACTCATACGCATTTTTTGGACATACTCTTAGTTTCCCAATGGCCTCAAAAGGAGTTTTTGAAGTTGTTGAAGGCCACACTACAACTGATACTATGATTTTGTGACAGTTTTATATGTGGAATTAAGTGAAATTTTTGTTTTGCATGATTTCAAATGATTGAATTGTTGTTCTAATTAGTTTGGTCAATGTTATTGTGATTGTTTAATAGTTTTGATTTTTTTAAATAATGATAATACTCAATTTTATGGTTATTTGATTGTTTGAGTGTTTCTTTACATATATATGTAATATGATTCTATTTAGGACAACTGTTATTAATGATGGGAAAGAACAAGTGAGGAACAGCGGAACAACGAGAGGCTGAAAAGGAAAGACAAAGGAAACGTATGAAGAAATTAAGTGACCTGAGAACAATGGGACAAGAAGGTACGTCATCCACAACATCTCAATTCAATGTACCAAATAAACCTAATGCAATTGAAGAAGAAATCAATAATCAATAATCAAACAAACGATGAAGATGCACCAACAACATTTGATTTACCGAATGAACCTAATTTAATTGAAGAAGATACCACAATGAATAATCAATGATGAACATACACCAACTCTATTTGATGCAATGAATATACCTAATGCACACAATGCACCAATGTTAACACCTTCTAGAATCATTCGTAGGAAACCAAAGTATCTAATTGACATCAATGAGAATATTTTGAAGCCAATGCCCAATAAAATAAATGAACGAACTTGTAGAAGAATGGTTAAAAGAATATGGCAAAATTATTTTGAAAACTTAAATCAAACTACAAGATGCCAATTAATTGTTGAAATGATTAAAAATTTGAATTTAGGAGAGAATGAAAATTCTAGGCCTAAGATCATCTGAAAGTAATAGTGAAAGAAATATTGTGAGAAATCTATTTTTTGTATATCAAGTTATTGGTTCAAAATCACATACTAAAGATTCTAATGTTACTCGACATGTTATTACATCAACCATAATGAGCAAGAAAATTAAAAAAGATTGTTTGATAAGCAAAACAAGTAATTCATTAAACATAAGTAGAACAAAATTACGTAAAGCATTAGAGAGGCAGGAGAAAATAGAGGATCCTAACAATAATTCTCTTCGGGTGTTCTCAGGTAGACTACCACACAAAGACAAGGTTGTTGTTGATGCACTAAGAACATTAATTGAAAATTTTTGGCATGGCAACACAAGGGTTTCGCCTAGCCAAAGAGATGTTGTTAGAAGGCGAATTGGATCTAGAAATCGTGAGCCACATGCCAAACACTATTTGGATATGACTCAAACAAAATTTTATGAAAGATTCCTTCAAAAGTTTCCTCAAATAAGAATTAGTCAAAGATTTTTTGAAATGGTAAAACCTTTTTTTTTTAAGATTAATCATGTGCACACCACATGTTGTTGTAGGATGCATATTGAATTTTCCATGCGCTATGATATTTATCATCATATATGTTGTATTTTTTACACTAACGACGTTTTGCAAGAATGCAATATACAAGCACCTCCTAAGTCACCAAGAGAATTTATTTCAAGTGTGCTATGTAAAAGAGATGACGGTTACATTTATTATAAGATGGTGTGTTTGAAAGGTGCTTATGCTACATGTGGTGGTTTGTAACATTTGCCAAGATGTCTACATTTGGATAGCACATATGAAATTGGTGAGAAACTAGTTCTTTTGGAAAGTATAAGACAATTACATATAGGGTTAAAGATAGAAAAGAATTGAAGAGATGTGAGTTAGTGAAAAATGATGTGTAGCTGAATTTATGAGAACATTTCAAGAGAAAATAGTTTATGAGTACATACTGCATACACATAGAGCTCGGTGGTTAGATGAGCAATTCAAGTTATGTAAGGACACATTTCCTCTTGGTACCATTGTCTCTATCATTTATTTTGCTCAAAATTATACACTACAACCTCAAAATGAAGTACAATCTATGTATTACCATTCTATATAAGTATCTATTTTTGACATAGCATTCATGCATGCAGATGATAGCACAGAGGACGATAGAAAGGTTGTAAGAGAGTATCACTTCTAAATAAGTGAAGATCATACACATTCATCAGGATTTGTGCAAGGATGATTTAAATTTTTTAATGATAATTTAAGGGAAAGGAACATACGATACAACCAACACATAATATGGTCAAATAATTGCACCTCACAATTCAAGAATGCAAGGATGTTCTATTGATTGACTAGGATGCATGTGACAAGCAGTGTACAACATTTTTGAAATTTCACTTAGGTTTGACATGGAAAGGGAGACCACGATGGTGTAGGAGCATGCGTAAGTAAAAGAGTCCTAGCTAGAGAAGAATTGAAGTACGAAGGTGGTGCTAAGTTGACAGATGAAGCAAAAATTGTATGATTGTGTAACTCTACAATGGGAACAGGTAATGCAGGTACGTCAATGGTTCATAGATATTTTTGGTTGATCACTGAATCAAACATTGAAAACTATCAATATTGTTGTACAATTGCAGGATTGAGTGACATGCACTCATTTAGAAGTTCAAATGCAAGTTCACTAGTAATTTATATTAGACAGATTGTATGTTTTTTCTCTTCATGTATGCACTTTTTGTGGGAAGAATGTGAATCACAAGAGTGGGTTGACAAATGGTCTCATAGACTGTTGGCTCCCATTGATACCTATAAAATTCCCAAAGCACTGCAGTTGAACCAGATGGAAGCATCAATTGATTTCAACAATGTATCCGATCTAGTGGAACTAGGTGATTTTTTTGATTAATTTTATTGCAGGATTTTTTTTTTGCTCATTTTGTTACATCAAACATTATTTTTGGTATTAATTATCATTCTATAAAATGTAGCTCATGTGTACGCAGTTGTTGCAGAAGAGAACAAGGAACAAGGAACGAATTACTTTTTGTGTCATTGTATTGAGCCTAAGAGAAAATTCACAACCACAATCATTGATGGAGAGGGTATTGAGTATCCAGTAGGGTTTGTTGTCGTGACAGGCACATCACTTAGGAGATACCCTACCAATAATTTTGATGTTTTCTTGTTCGAGGACTTTGAAACACACAGACATATTTTCCATTTCTCCTTACCTTGTCGTTGCAACAAATATTCAATTGATTAAGTATCGTGGTAGACCTCATAACAAGAATCTATGGAAAGTTTGTGAATTTGACCACAAGATAATACTTGACACAATACGGCTTAGAGCCGATCCAAAAGGCTCACTTGATTGATTCTATGGTTCAAGGTAGAATGATTTTGAGAATTCTCTATATATCGTCATCGAATTGTTCTATATTCATTTTACTATATATAAATGCCCATGAGTTGATTTGTACATATTTAGAGGCAAAATTTTGTATACTTAAATGGCCATGAGCTGATTTATAAATATTTAGATGCAAAATTTTGTATATTTAAATAAGGATGAGTTGATTCACACATATTTAAATGCCAAAAATTATATATCTAAATGGCCATGAGCTAGTTTGTACATATTTAAATGCCAAATTTTGTATAAAAGCCCATGAGCTGATTTGTAAAATATTTTTTTGTACATTTAAATATCCAAGAGTTGATTTGTCCATATTTAGAGGCAAATTTTTGAATATATGTGACTATATTTTGTGACACATTTTGTATTTTTTTATTATACTTCAAATTTTGTATGACTATTTGGTGCAGGAGCACCTAGCCATTGAGATGACCTATAAGGTCATATTGCATTTGTAACTATTTGTAATGTTCCTTTTATGATTTTATAAGAGGTTGGAAAAGGTTTTTGAATGATAATATAATAAATTTTATTTCCAATGAATCCATTCTTGTGTGTTTTCATGATGTACTTTGCAAGTTATGGCCATTTTATTAAGTGCAACTTCCAGATCACACCGGTAGGGTATAGATCTCAACATTCTGACTCATTGGGAGGCACAACAGGAGAATAATTAGTGTAAACTTTCCCACCTGGATGCGCTCGTGATGCTGGTTTGTGCCCACGATGAATGGAATCAAAACTAGCCTATAATGCAACTTTGCATTGCATGCAACTGACGGCGTTCGCACCAAGTGAAAAAATGCTACCATTTAAAAATGGTTCTGACTCGTCAAAACCCGAGAGGTCACTATAGATGAGCCTCACGTGACCTTATATGTTTAAACAAATAAATCATATGCATCCTAGATTGCAAGAAACAGTCCTTCAAAGTTTGACAATTTTTTGGCCTCAGGGCACTTGAGAGATCACAACGGGAGGGTATGGATCTCAATGTTTTGGATCGTTGGGAGGAAAAATAGGAGCATTCCTAGCGTAAACTTGCCCACCTAGATGTTCTCATGATGTTGGTTTGTGCCCACGACAAACGGAATCAAATCTAGCCTATCGTGCAACTTTGCATTGCATACAACTGACGGTTTTTGCACCAAGTTGAAAAATGCTACCATTTGAAAATGGCTCCAAGTAGTTGAAAACTAAGATAGGTCATTGTTGACAAACCTCATATGACCCTATAGGTTCAAACAGATGAATCATATGCATCCTATATTGCAAGAAACAGTTTGTCAAAATTTGACATTTTTTGGGACTTAAGGCACTTGAGAGATCTCACCGGTAGGGTATGGCTCTCGACATTACAACTTGTTGGGATGCACAACATGTAGGACCATGCCTAGTGTAAACTTGCCCACCCAGACATGCTTGTAATGTTATTTTGTGCCCACGACGAATGGAATCAAATCTAGCCTATTGTGCAACTTTGCATTGCATGTAATTGACGGTTTTTGCACCAAGTGAAAAAATGCTACCATTTGAAAATGGCTCTGAGTCGTCAAAAACTAAGATAGGTCATTATAAATAAGCCTCATATGACCCTCTAGGTTCAAACAAATAAATCATATACATTCTGGATTGTGAGAAACAATCCATCAAGTTTTGACAATTTTTTGGACTCAGGGCACTTAAGAGATCGCACTAGTAGGGTATGTCTCTCAATGTTCTGGCTCATTGGGAGGCACAACAGGAGCATTCCTAGTGTAAACCTACACACTTGGATGTACTCGTGATGTTGGTTTGTGCCCATGATGAATAGAATCAAATCTATCCTATCTTGCAACTTTGACAACAACTGAGCAACTTTTACATCTTTTATCCAAATGACCCCAAACTTTCACAAATGGCTCCAAAATTTGACAACAACTGAGCAAATTTTACATATTTTATCCAAATGACTCCAAACTTTCACAAATGGCTCCAAACTTTGACAACTTTGACAACAACTGAGCAACTTTTACATATTTTATCCAAATGACCCCAAACTTTCACAAATGACTCCAAATGATCCTTAATGGTCCCAAATCACCTTATTTAGATGAACAATGGAAACAAGGCAAAAACCCAAATTTGACCATTGTGGGCATGAGGGTGCTCTCGCACCACTCACAATGATAAATATAAAGGAAAGGAATCAAAAGCATCCAGTGATGATTACCATGGATCAAATCTGACCATTACCATTGAATTTCATTTTGATTGAGGCAAGAGGTTTTGTAGGGTTAATTCAATATTTTAGAAATCTTATCAAATCATATTCCACAATTGCAAGGCTTTATATCATAGATTTTTGTTGTTTATATTCATATTGTTGATTACATAGGAAAATATTCATTTAACTTTATAAAAGGGCAGCCACCAAATACACCGAATAGATTGAGCAAAAATTAACTATATCAATTATAAATCAATATTTATATATATCAAAATGCACAATAATGAACACAATGAACAAATTGTGTATGTATCGAATATGCCTATCAATATCAACAAAATGCACAATAATGAACACAATACACATTTATTGGATCGAATATCAACATTTATATATATCAAAATGCGCAATGATTGTGTATGTATACAAAAAAAAGCATATATGCCAAATCAATACAAGTTTTACAAAATTGTAGCGTATGCCATGTCCAAATCGATATACAATAAAAATGTAGAATATATCTAGATGTATTGGTCATTCAATGACTACATCTAACACTATATGATCCTATACTTGTGGTGGATCAGCAAAATCGAGCCTCCTCGATGCAGTATGCGGCTCTGTAGATCGCTGCACAACCATAATTCAAAAGCCAAGTTAGAATCCTTTTGTAGAAAATATTTCACAATTATCAACATAACTATGCATTTAACTATAATTTCTTTGCAATTTAATTGTAGATTAAATCTCATCTACTAATTTGGGATCTACTGTCTTCTTTCTCTTTTCCTTGTCAGACTTGGGAGTTTTCTTAAAATGGAACTTCAAAGGATCCAAGTTATGGCCGAACCGTGAATGGGCCTATTGTAGATTAAATATAATTAATACAAGGTACTAACATATATAGATCAAAAACACTAAAAATCTACAATATATATATAGAACAAAAGCGTATCGGAGCTTGAGATGCTTCTCCAGCAGACTTAGGAGGGCTTGTCATTAATGGAACAGTTGTGGCTATTTCCTGTATGAAAAATGATTAAAGATTAAATACAATTAATATAATGATAAGTATTGTAGGTTAAATACAATTAATACAAGGTAATAATATATATAGATTAAAAACACTAAAAATCTACAATATATAGAACAAAAGTGTATCGGAGCCTAAGATGCTTCTCTAGTAGATTTAGGAGGGCTCGTCATTGATGAAGCAGCTATGGGTATTTCCTATATGAAAAATGATAAGATTATAATTTATCTAAAGTTCACATGTACACGTGCATATAATCATCAAATCAAGAAAATAAAGTAGAGATACATACCTCTTCCCTCTCTCGATCCTCTGGCGTATCAGGTGTATTCAACAATTCTACAAATCCCAATTGTCATTGTATATAAAACAAACAAAAAACACTAATCAATCTACAAGTTCCAATTAAGACAATTTTAACCTTTACAAATAATTGTGTCAATTAAAAATGTGTTCAATTACATTTTGATGTTTAGGTGTCCTCGAGGATTTCTTTCACCTAGCAGGAGTCTTAGACACGCGTGGGGTACCCTAAAACAAACAAAATGAGCACGAGAGATATTAGTAGATAATATTAAACATATTTTTACAAATCTAAAATTAAATGACTTGCATATTAAATTAAAAGAATGCATAAAATAAGGTGTGGAAAATATGATACCGCATAGCTTTCTAGGCCAAAATCGATCATCGAGAGCGTTACATTATCAATCTGGGACATTTGGTCCCCTGACAATGCCTACAAAACATAAAATAAATATGCATTAAAGAGAGTTAGTATATCTTATAATTTTTTTTAACTTCAAAGTAATACTCTATTTTAACATGTTACAAAATTATACCTGAGGCGTCGAAGTTGCAGCTGCAACAACTGCGGGAGGAATATCAGATGGTGTATTAACACCCATTGTTGCATCTTGAAATGCATATTGTTTGTATCAATTTAAATCGATCTATAAATGAAAATTTATCTAAAATTACAAATTTTAAGTGATTGATAAATAAAATGTTATCAATTCAAATCAACACACCTATATTTGTGCCTGACCACCAAACACCATATCCATCAAATCATCGGTTAGCGCCACATCCTCTGCAATGCTAGTGTGACATCTACTCTCACAAATCATACACAGATAGGATATGGAACCATCTGCACTGGCCTCGACATCCATCCCAGAGCATATACCTGAACAACTAGGACACACATGTTGAATGGGTTGACCAAGGCCAAGTGGCTCAACTAATGGATCATCGTTTGGGCCAAGAGGGTGTGAGCTGAATGATGAAATCAGTGAATGTTGTGGCTACCTGAAGAGTCTATAGCTCCATCGACTCTTTCGGGGCTACGGGGATCATCATATGCACCACGAGTTTGGGTGCTAGGTGGATGCGACTCTACAGGTCTAATACCCTCCAGGCTCTAGGTCTATCTTGGTAGAGCCGCCACCTCTACCATGGAACTCTCTCGTATCAAAATAGTTCGACCGCTCATTGAGGATAAACTCATAATATAGTTTCCTCAAAAAATATAATGGAACCTCATGATTATTACAAGGTGGTTGGTAAAAGACCATCCACCACCTATCCCAAAAAGAAGTTTTCAGCGGCAAATGGCTACACCAGTGTATAGGAAACCTCTTTATATTAAGAGGTAAGGTCTCACCCATTTTAGGATCAACAAAAAGAGAACATATTTGTACTTTACCTATGTTTTTCTTTTTCACATCATTATATGACAAGACATCAGTATAAAAAGCATGACATCTATCCCTATAGCTTCCCCATTTTGTAATTTGACTGGAAACTGCATTGGCACTACTAGCCAATGTTTCTAGGGTAGTGGCAAGGGATGAATGATTCTCATGCTTGGATGTTTTCAGTCTATTCACCAGTCTATTTATTTTGGCAGTGTTTTGGGCTAACTGGTTTATCAAATGCTCTTGTGTAGCTTGTGAACGGTCTACAGGAGGAGCTCGAGGTGTATCTTAAGGGTTTGGTTGTGGCATTTTTGTGTGAATTTGGTGATCCCGTGCGTGCTTTTGCATATTACAAGCCCTACTTCATTCTTGCGGTCGTGCATTAAAATGACCCAGTCGGCCGCAGTGAAAAAAATATATTGACAGAGAAGCGTGTACACGGTTTTAGTTTCTATACCACGTACGAGGTTTTATAAACTAAACCGCGTGCACGGTTAGTATAGTATAAACCTCGTACGCGGTTTAGCTTCGTTTAGGCTCAGCAAAACGAGCCTAAACGCATACGGGGTTTTTTAATTTGAAATACCTCGTACGTGTTTGTTGTTTTTTCAAGTTTTTGGGGGGGGTGTGACCACTTTTTTGCACACCATCTTGGTGCACACACCCATGCATCACTTCACCATTACACATTTGGACATGTGGTCATTAGTGTCATCTTTTAGATTAACTCTTGACCATGTTTTCTCATATCCATGCTTGCGCATCATATTAGATAGATTGATGTTGGAAGCATTAAGCGTGGTCTTACACTTCTTTTGGTTCCATCTACAATAACCTTTACTCTCCCTTGCCATTACGCACACTACATCGCTTGGCTTGTGGGAATCACTGCCAAGTTTGATCATGAAAGGATGGCATATTTTAATATAATTATATATTAATCTATTTAATGTCTTACCTGTTGAGTCGCGATTGCTACTAGCATATATATCTAATAATATATAAAATATATGTCGAAAGATATCCTTCTCCAAGTGACTATTTTTTAATCAATTTCTCACATTAAATTACAATAAATGCCTTAAAAAATCTCTCAATGTATATTATATATATTAGTTATTTTCTTAAAAAATATATCAAATCATTAGGTAGGCAGTCATATCCATAAAGACTTTGATAAATATAACTTTATTCTTAATCATTGTAATTAAATAATAAACAATATTTACATAAGTTCTAAGATTAAAAAAATGTAAGATGTTTCCACATTAAGTGCCGAGAAAAACGTGATTGGTATACATTATTGAACGACTTTATAAATATTAATACCAAATATTATAAAATGTTAAACTAAAACAATTTGTCCGCGAGGTGGGCCCTACTCAAAGTCTAACAACTCTATAAATTAAGAATTATTTGAATAAACAACTACTTTGTCGCTTTACCGTACATAAAGTCGGTCAATTGACGGACATTGAAAGCTATGCACTGACGTCAATCCTCGGCCGACTTAGCCGTTACATTTCCAAGTAATGAGAAGTTGCGTGTGAATTGTCTCATTTGAACATTTGAACTTTGTACAGGAGTAGTAGTCAACTAGACGTTTCACATCAATTGACATAAAATTTATAATTCTTAAAAGGCCACTTTGACTCAATCTGAAAGATAGCGACGTGGTATTCCAAGCCGTAGGTTATTTGAATACTTGTCTTTCTTCAATAATTCACGTCAATCGCCGTCGCAAGGACAAAAAAAAAAATCCATTTTTCCGTCCATTGACGTGGGAACGGGGCAAACTTCAAGTTCATCAAACCCTAATTAATGGGCTTCATCTCTTGGAATATATCTTCATTACATATTCTTGGGAACTCTACATTTTAGTATAATTCTTTATTTTTATTTTTCTATTGTTTTTGAATTTGATTGTATTTTTGTATCAACATATCGGATCTACCATCAATTGTTAGAGAATTCAAAAAGTCAAAAGGTATCATGTTTCTTTATTTTTATATCATGAATTATCATGATTCTCTATTCTTAACATATACTATGTATATGTGCTTCTCTTACTAATTTTGATATGTTTATACAAGTTGTGACATATGATCCATTATCTTTGATTCAATTATATGACATTCTATAATACAAATGGGATCACTTTTTTTATGGAAGAATTGTATCTCTACTAATGCTCATTTTTTTATGTAGGGATTTGATAATTACTTTCACTCCTCTATTAGATACTCTTACTTCAATCATATGTGAATATCGTTTGTTACTTATCTCTTCTAAAGAAAGCGATTCATTCAATGTTACATCAATTGCAAAGGGCACACATGATCTATAGTTATACATTCTATTCATATGTAGGACATGTCATATGATCAAAGTAGATCTAACAACATCATAACAAATCATTTTGTAATAATTAAAAAAATATATATTTAGTGAATATGTTGAATTAACAAGTGGAATAAATGATAAATCATGTAGGTGATCAACCACGAACATGACCAAGAACATATAGCAAATGACAATAATACTTATATGGAGTCTGGTCATCAAAAAAAAATAATCAATAGAGAAATATCAAAGGAATAAGTTGTATTTGTATCATTCATCATCTCCACAAAAAACATTTATATATAATTATGCATGAAACTTACTATAAAAATAATCCATAAGCTCTTTGCCAACATGTGCACATATTTTAAAGTAGAAACATCATATCAATGATATGTATCAATATTGTTCTAGCATGATTAGGAAAAAAATGTTAATTGAAATTTTGATTATGGGATAATTGCAAGGATTATTTACTCACTACATGAATCATATTATTTTTTGTCCAAATTATATACTTTATGTTTCAAAGAAATGCATCTTTTGAGTATGGTGAGCATTAACTTCACGAAAGTTACAAATGTATTCTTATTAGGTATCCATCTAATTAGATCTACTAAATGGATAGGTTGAAGAGTAATTAAATTATACAGGTTTAAAATTAGACACATTTGAAGCATTAACAATATTGTGAATATTAATTTTTTTGTGTATTATTATTACCATCTATAAAATTATAAATTTTAAAACTTAAAATGATAAGGTGTAAAAAAACTATGAAAATTGAACCATCAAGTGCATTAGAAGTAAGAAACTTCAATTCAATATTATTTACATGATCACACATGTATAAAAGAAGAAAAACTATTCACCTAGACACTATCTTGGATTGGTGACCACGTTACCTTAATCCTTAGCCATAAACCCATTTATGTGAAGTAGTAGGTTTTAAATTGTTCATGTTAACTTTCATATACTTTATCTCCAATTCTGTAAAATAATGAAGAGATCCATAAGGTAAAGAAAAAAAAAATCAATAAAATTTATTTAAAGGTGGGTGGAAGCATAATAGTGAATTTCACTTTTCGGACAAAATTAAGAATCATATGGTCAAGATTATGTCAAGCTCATTTAGGTTTGATCTAAGAGACCTTAAATTTGAAGTAACTTCATGATATTGATGTTGCATTTTAACTTATGGCATGAGGGGGTTCAATAAAAACCCCTTGGAAAGCTATATATAAGGTAGAGGAGTAGTGTTTGAAATATGTAGAGTGAGTTCAATCAAACCCCATTAGATCAAACCTATTAGTGTGGCACACTCATGGTAGCCTTGTCCCCTCATGTCCACATGACACAATTTTAGAGGACATAAAGGTAACTTCACAATCTGCACATGAAGGTCAAACAAAATCACTACAAGTTGACATTTTAAAAATACATAGCCCTCAAAATTAACTTGAACTAAAAAGTATAATATATAATATTTATTTCAAATATTATGTTTTTTTTTTATGTTATAAGATAGATAGATCCATTATGAATAATAAGAACTCTATTCAATGGGGTGACCCATGTAATGCAATGGTTAAAACACTTGCTCAGTGAAATTGTCGCCAAGGCTCAAATCCCCATTGGATAGCTATGCTTGCAGACTTTGTACTTTTGTCACGCTGGTGAGCTCTCAAATTTGAATATAAATAGTGTTTGACACCTTAAAAATTGCCCTTGACTAATCCAAAGATATAAAAAAATAAGAACTCTATTCATGACGCAAATAAAATTTACAAACTAGGTTAAAAATAAATTAAAAAAATATATTACATTTTTTATAACAATGTCTTAATTTCATCAAAAAAAAATCATAATAAATATGCAAAGAGAAACATGTTTTGGTAAAATCTAGGTCCAAGTTTTTGTTAGTATCAATTAAAAATTATATATGGTCAAGAAAAATATACATTAAATATTTCAATTTAAGTTCAATCTAATCCTAAGAAATATTGGAAATATTTTATTTGTAGTAAAAGATATGCATTACGATAAAATAATAGAAAAGTAATTATAAATTTTATTTAAAAGTATGAAAATAATAATAGATATTTTTTTAAAAAATTAAAAATTAAAAATTGAATCTATAAAGAAAATGACACAAAATATTAGTTTATTTCTAAGCTTTGAATTCTTGATAGTTTGCTTGATATAATTAATCAAATGTAACTTTGGTGGCTCAATGATGCTAATAAGTGGGATGCACTATGCCTAATAATGCTAACAAGTGATATAATATTGTGCTTTCATCTAAGTACATTAAAAAAAAGCTTAGCCAAAACTTTTTCTTAATGCATAGTCTAAATATGACAATCTCAAATGTATATTAGGATCATCTCTACCATTGTATGTACTTTATATTGAGGTTCTATAAAACTAAAGGATAAATAACAATCTAGAATGCAAGTAGTGTATTTCATTCCCCAACATGCCTACTTTTACCTTGAGCATTAGGTACAACATCCAACCTTACGCTATAATTTATCTATCTTTTGAATAATCACATCTAACATAGATGTAGGAGTAGTGATAGTAGGATCATGAAACATAAAAGGTAGATATAGGTAAGTTGATAGAAGATAGGTTGATAAGGCATAGACATGGCAATAGTTAGAAGAATGGAATGTGGTATATTCATTGAGAGACAAAAGGAGTTACAGAATGAGTTATGGGAGGGTAGGCCTGTAGGAATAGAACTAGCAATGGGGGAGAAGACATAAAAATTGTGAAGGGAATGGAAGTAGTAGAGAGAATACTAAGAACATGGGGAGTTACAAGAATAGTAGGAATATCATGAAAAGTAGGTGAGACAATAGTAGGATGAGAGGAAGAATAATTAGTGCATAAAATTCAAGATGGGAGATAGGCATAACAATAATGCCCACCACTTAAGTGAGGAGAGTGGAAAGAGGCAAATTAAACTAAAGAAAATAACTTGGAGGATAAATAGAGGAAATGAGTTGGGTAGATTATGGGGCGAAGGTGCAAGAAAGTGAGTCCTCTTTTTGGCCAAAAAGTGAAAGTCTTTGTCCTAAAATCAAAGTTTGCCACAGTTGGACTAACACATAGAATCTTTAAAAAGTGAACAACAATATGAAATGGAGGATTTTGAGTCTACTTTTCAAATATAGTGAAAAAAAATAAACATTTTTTGTAATTATAAAAAACATATAAAAAAGACATAAATATTAATTTTTATAATTACAAAAACATGTGAATATACTAACTAAAAAATATGGAGGAGATATCAATTTATGAGCTAAAGGGGTTCTATAATGAATGGTTTGTAAGGCGCAACACTTGCTAAAGGTTTTGCAAATGGGGTTGCAAGGTAAGTAGTTAAGCACGCTTGAGTTGGAGTAGTATTAGGATGGGTGACCTCCCGGGAAGGCCCAATGTTTCACCTCTATGAGCATCACCTAGATGCAATGAGTGTTAAGTAGACCATTTATTCACACAAGAGATGGGTTCTTGTGAACCACTACTCATGAAATATGGGTCAATGAGTTTGACTCAAAAACTACACAGTTGAATCTGATAGCAATAAAAAAATATGATTTAATAAATAAATTATTGACCATATTCTTAAATAATGAATAAATATTAAGATAATGCCCTTGTATAATGAAAATACAAAACAATTTTTTTCTTAAAAACTAGTAACTTTCATTCTTCAATTAATTAAATAAATAAATACTTTAAAATTAATTAAAGAATCAACCATATATTGACACTAAATTTTCTTTGACATAATAGAAATATTATAATCTAAAACCGTCGTTATTCAAATAGACCTTAACCTTAATTTTTTGCAAAATAAATAAAGCACTTGGATTCACCACGACTATTGGGGATTGCCACCTTTCCCCTTCCCTAGTTTCTTTATTTCAAAAATATATATATAAATATTCCAAATCCTTCAACCACCCATCGAAACCGAGCACTGACAAAGAAAAGAGCATCGAAGCCCAGCAGTGACAAAATCATGTGGCCAACTTGGCCGTATAGTTTCAAAGCTGCGCGTCATGTCCACTGGATTATTGAACAAATCTATAGAGGAAGACGTGTATCATGCGTCTCAGATCATGGAGTTTTAAAATGATTTCTAAGCGTGCTTTGACTCTCCCAAAAGATATCCCAAGTCTTTGAGCTTATCGTTAATGGAAAACAAGTAAAAGGCTTACCAGTGCCCATTGCCTGTATTTTCTCGTAGCGGCTGCTGGGCCCATGGCCTTAAATTCAACGCAAATCCTTCTGTTTCCTTAAAAAAGTCCCGTCAATCGCCATCATGACAGAAAAGAATTACCTTCTGTATCGGTTGACCAGCTGCAAGTTCGAAGTTTGCCTGCCTTATTAATGTCCTTTCTCTTTGGATAGATGATCAGGCTTAAGCAGCATGGGTTTGCTGTTTCAAAAGGATTCAAATTATGTTTTTGAATCGATATTTCAGATCACATACTTTCTGATTCAGAGGAGATTCGCTCATTGATATCAGATCATCATAAACTTGATATTAACTGAGAATCTCCAATGGCTGAGGTTTTCTCTTTGATATCAGATCGCCATAAATTTTGATATTAACTGAGAATCTCCAATGGCTGATTCTCTTTTCAAAATTTTGGTTTTTTTGGGGAGCTTATGATGTTGTGATCAGCTGTTTCCTTTTTAGAGCTGAAGTTTGTTGTTGTAACTGTTTCTGTCTAGCCGCTGTGTACCTTTGAACCATAATTCTATTCAATCCCGGTTTTTCATACCCATACTTTGGATTTGTTTGATTGGAAACAATCTTCCAAGGTCTTCAATGGCGATTCTTAAGGGAAATGCTGGTATTTTTCTGGTAGCCTGCTTGTGCTTATGTTTTGTCTGGTGCTAGCAATGAAATCGGCCTCTCATTGTAAATCTCATTATGATATTTTGATTGGTTGTTTTTCACTTATGGTTGAGATTTGTTTTTGGGGTTGCTGGTACTTACTTCCTGGGTTTAGTATGGTTTAAAGAGGTGATTCGACTCAGCCCACGTTTCCCACCTTTTTTTAAGATAGGCTATATTTTTCATTTGAAGATCTCCAGAGATCTTCAATGGGGATCTTCAAGGGATCTGCTGCTCTGTTTTTCGTAGCCTGCTTGTGGTTAAGCTTTGTGTACACTGCCTGTGGTGCAAGCAATGCGATTAGCCTCTCATCTTCTGCAAATCCCATTGGAATCGCAACCGGAAATGCCTCTGAGACGATTCTTCAGACCACAGATGGAAAATTTGGCTTGAAATTCAATGCTGTGGGTAAGTCTTTTCTGCTGGCTATTGTTTTTCTCCTATACAACGAGACAACGGTGTGGTCGGCAAACAGGAACTTCCCAGTTTCTCGCAATGCAACATTAATGGTGAATGCAGAGAGCAATCTGGTGCTGCGTGATGCGGACGGGAAATCGGTGTGGTCTACAAATTTCACGGGGGCATCAAATGTTACTTTGGGCGAAAATGGTAATCTGATTGTGTACAACAGGGGCGGCCGGATTCTGTGGCAGAGTTTCGATCATCCGACCGATACACTCATCCCAGGGCAAATCGTTAGGGCCGGAACATTTCTGGTCTCCAGTATTTCATCTTCCAATACATCTGAAAGCGCTTACCAGGCCGGCGTGTTACCAGGCGGAGCAGGGTTTTTCGCCAACGCGCCGCAGTTTTTCCCCTACGGTATTCTCGAGTTCAACCCGATGAGGTTAAACGCCCGAGAAGCCCTCATCAGTCTGCAGAACTCAACCTGCAATCACACTATTGTAGTGTTCTCCGATGACGGCCTGAAACTGATCTGGAAGCAAGAGGGATCGATTTCCGACGAATGCAGACGAGAAACCGGCGGGAATCCAAATGGATTCTCGATTACCGTCTCGTCGAATTCAAGCGAAGGCTTTCGCTACATCAGAATGGAGACTGACGGAAACCTGAGGCTGTATTTGCAGTCGCCTGAAAATCTGATCCTCGAAAAGGATTTCTTCCAAGATTTCTTCACAGATCTGTGCAGGCTTCCCAACATATGCGGACCCTACGGTATTTGCAGCCAGCCGGGAGCTCAGTGCAGCTGTCCCGCATTTCCCCAATATTTTCCTTCTCAGGGCTCCTGCAAACCAAAGAAAAGCTTAAGCTGCAATTCAAGCCATACAATGGTGGAGATCCAATCAGTGGATTATTTTCCCAGCCGCTACCTGGATCCGCTCAACATAACATTAGACGAATGCAAGGCCCAGTGCTTAGCCGACTGCTCCTGCGTAGCAGCCTTTTATTACCAGTCTTCAAGCTCCTGTTTTATCTACCAGGAGCTTCTGTCAATGAGAGCTTCATCAGATCAAACACAGCTAGGGTTTCTCAAAGTCGAAGGCCAATCTGAAAACATTGCTACAAAACACAGTAAAGGTTTCTGGAAACGGCCAGGAAATGTCGTCGGAGTGGCTTTAGGCGGGGCTTTGTTCATTGCCCTGCTCTGCATCATCTTTCCCCGTCTTAAGAAAGCAAAGCGGAAAATAATAAACCCTGAACAAGAAGACAGTTTTCTCAAAGCGCTCCCGGTGCTGCCTCCAAGATTCACCTTCGCCGAGCTCAAAGCAATCACCAGCGACTTCAGCGAAAAACTTGGATCCGGCGGCTTCGGCTCTGTGTACGCAGGAGTCCTCGAGGATCGAACCCTGGTCGCCGTAAAACAACTCGAAGACAGCTCCCAGGGCTACGGCGAGTTTCAAACCGAGATCGCTACCCTCGGCAGTCTCAGCCACGTCAATCTCGTCCGCCTCCGCGGCTTCTGCGCAGAGGACGCGCATCATCTTCTTGTCTACGATTACATGGCGAATCGATCCCTCGACACCTGGTTATTTACCAGGGACGAAGCTAGGGTTTTAAGCTGGACCACAAGACTCAACATCGCCTTAAATACAGCCCGCGGCCTCACATTTCTGCACGAAGAATCCCGCGAATGCATCGTCCACCTGGACATCAAGCCGGAAAACATCCTTCTCGATGATCAATTCACAGCCAAGCTTTCCGACTTCGGCTTATCAAAGCTCATCGACAGATCTCAACAAAGCCGCATTTTGACAGGCATGAGAGGCACACCAGGCTACCTGGCGCCGGAATGGCTCATGGAAACGGGCGTGAGCAGCAAAAGCGATATCTACAGCTTCGGCATTGTTCTCCTCGAAATGGTTTCCGGCCGCCGCTGCGTGGATTTGACGGCGCCGGCAGAAGACTGTTATCTTCCCGCCGCCGCCATTAGAGGGTTCCAGGAAGGAAACTTGGCGGAGCTTCTGGATCCTCGCTTGGATAGCGGCGGAATCGGCATGGAGGAGGTAAAAAATGTGGTGGCGGTGGCGCTTTGGTGCATTCAGGAGGCTGGCGGCATGAGACCCAAGGCTAGCTCTATCACCCGTATGCTGGAAGGTCATATGAAAATCCAGGAGCCGCCATTGCTTCCTTTGCAAGCTGCGCTTGCAAAACAGCGGAATATCTGGATCGCCGTTGAGGATGGAAATGCAGAGCAACCATCGTCGTGATATCTTACTGGTTTTTTTGTTTTCTGTTCGGTTTCTTTTGTATTTGCTTCTGATATATATTTATATGTAAGCTTTGTTTTGTCGTAATGGCTTACGCAGAGAATCCCCGTGTTATGAGCGGCGCAAGCCGATAAAGTATTACCTGTTTCGTTCTTGTGGCTGCTTGTATATAATTTGATTTTGATATTGCTCTTTCGTTCCATAAATTGTCTGGTTTTGGGATGTTCTTAAATATATATATTCATTGGGATGTGCGTATTTTATCTATATTGAAACAAAATTGTAAAGTTGCAGATAATAAAACTAGCAATTGCATCTTGGTGTGAAATGGGTACGCCGAAAAGGTGTGGAAGAGCAATTAGAAAATATTTGGCCTATTAATTGCATACATCTATGCAACACATGAGTTCAATTGGTAGGCCATTCAGAAAATGATGGTGTTTGTGCAACAAAGCTAACAATTACCTTTCACATGATTAGTGAAACCCTTTTCATTGTGGCACCATGCTTGATGCAGTGGTGATGTCATCCTATGTGTTGTTGTGCTTGCCATGATACCTTGTGTGCATATTGGTTTGTAATGCATAGTGTGAATGTCACTTACAATGAAAAAAATTGTTCATCCAATTTTGTTTCAATTAATATCTTGTTATTACGAAATTAAGTGATAGAGAGAGGGGGCGGAGAGATTAAGAGATAGATATAGATATAGAGATAGGGAGGGAGAAACAAGTGTGTGTGTGTGTGTGTGTGTGTGTGTTAAGTGATAGAGAGAGGGGGCGGAGAGATTAAAAGATAGATATAGATATAGAGATAGGGAGGGAGAAACAAGAGAGAGAGAGAGAGAGAGAGAGAGAGAGAGAGAGAGAGAGAGAGTGTGTGTGTGTGTGAGAGAGAGAGAGAGAGAGAGAGGGGGGGAGAGATAAATAGAGAGGAAGAAAGATGGAGAGAGAGAGAGAGAGAGAGAGAGATTTGTAATACAAAATGCCTTGATTAAACATTATCTTTCTTCATATTTATGAAGTGGAATACATTGGACAGATAATCTGACAGAAAGTTTGATGTTCATTTCCCACTTAATCATCCTTGTGTAGGGTGCCAATTAATTCTGTGTCTAATCCTTAGATTCTCAAGACCCACAAGTGCATATTCAAATTCTCGATGTCTTTCTCATAATAAGCAATGAAATCGTTTAGCATCATATCGCTAGTCTCACACTCTTTACTATACCTCATCTTTCCCAAAAGTGTCACCTCCTTACCTTCTTCCTTAGCTTCTTGAATTAAATTCTTACCCATCCTCATCACAGTAAAAGACAACATTAATTTAGTAGAGATCAGATGTAAAAATAAAAAATCAATCCATAAGAAATTTGTAGGTTGTTAAAGAATTATCTCAAAGACCAAATTATATATGATGAGATGTGAAAATAGAAAATCAAGCCATAAGAAATCTGTAGATTTTTAAAGGATTATCTCAAAGGCCATAAGAAATCTGTAGATTTTTAAAGGATGATCTCAAAGACCAAATTATATATGATGTGGCACCGATTACTTATTAAATCCTACTTCTATGAATTCTAAATAATGAGTTTAAATGGTAATAAGCTCCCATTTTGGCGCAGGCAGGTGGCAAAGGTTGTCGAGTCTGGCTTATACCTGCCAATTGCATTTGTTTGAACGTTTCTAAAAGCTTTTTCAACAAGTCTATTTTGTTCATATCCTCCAATCATGCAGTTCATGAAACCACATTTTCGCTAGGCATTTTGTCAAACACTTCACGCGCCTTGTATATGCATCTATATTTTGCATACATGTCTACCGGAGCATTTCCAACCATAATATCTAACCAAAATCCCCCTTCCATTATGCTATTATGTATATCCATACCCTGGTCCAAAGCTCTGATTTTGGCACAGGCAGGGAGGATGTCGGCAAAGATTTTAGAGTTGGTTTTGTATCTGCCAATTGCACTTGCTTAAAAGTTTCTAAAGCCTTATCAACAAATCAGTTTTGTGCATATCCTGCAATCATTGCATTCCATGTGACAAAATCTCTTTGAGACATTCTGTCAAACAATTCACATGCGTTATCTATGCTTCCACATTTTGCTTATATGTCTACCAAGGCAATCGCAACTATAACGTCTGATAAAAATCCCCCTTCCCTTATGCTTTGATGGATGTCCATACCCTATTCCAAAGCTCCCAATTTGGCACAGGCAGGGAGGATGCTGGCAAAGGTTGTGGAATTCTGATTTACACCTGCCAATTGAATCTGATTAAAAATTTCTAAAGCTTTATCAACACATCCATTTTGTGTGTATCCTGCAATGATTTCAGTCTATGAGATGGCATGTCCCTTTCATATAAAGAACCATCACATTTCGTTATGCTTTCTAATGTCTTCTTTCAATGACACATTTCCTGAGTTCCTTCGTTATTAAGAAAAAGAACTCTGTAAATAAAAATGTTCCCCAAATAGGGAAACTTTCTGTACAATAAGTGAATAACATTACATTATGCTGCAAGATGCATTGTCTACAACTATAGAATAGGGAGGATTCTGGTAATAGTCGTGGCTGCTACCGTTGTATCCATGCTCATGGTAATTGCAAATCGAATCAAACTTTTGTTTTTCATAATAATAGGTGAAGGCAATTGGGAGGGCTAGATGAGAGTCTAAACTGAGTTCTGTGGAGGAGCATGCCCATTGGTCTATTGAGCATTTACTTAGTCTTCCAGTCTCATCGGTGTAGGGGTGACCCGCAGCTCTATCTCACCTATATATGTGAGAAGACATGTCAATCGCGTGACTTATGGCAAACACGTCACTGCAGAAAACAGGTCTTCCACTTACTTATTTCGCGCAAAAATCGAACGACCGAATCCTTCGACGGTTTAAAACGTTTGAATCGTCTTGCATTGATATTATGCAATATCAACAGTTGATGCTAAAAATAAGCTCGGTGCATTTCATTGTAGGAGACCCTTCAGCGTAAAAATATTAATTCACAAGACAATTGTAACAATATTTTTTTGCTTTTATTCAATTAAAAAATTAATAATGTATGTAGTATATACGTATTATGAACTGGGATGAGGGTTAATGCCAATTATGTTTAGAGGTTGTCATAATTGTGAAGGAAAATAAATTTTAAAAAATCATTAGTGACAAATCATTTGATATAATAAAATGATAATTTTTCAGAAACTATAAATTAAATAAATAATTATTTGGTAAAAGTTAAAATTATATGTATATGTATAAATAAGATAATGGATCTATCATAAACACTTAAGAATAATATCTTTTAGCATTTTTTAAATAAATCTATATTAATCAAATATATATGATTATTCAACATTTTATTTATTGTTTATTAAAATTATTTATATTGAAAAATATTTCAAACTTTCTAAGTTTTATAATCAACTAATTTAATAAAGAAAGGTACTACTTGGATTGTTATTAAAAGTGTTATTTTACATGTCATAACATCACAATATCTTGATAGGCTTTCACATAAATATGGTCTTGAAATTACTTCTATAACCTAAATACTTGTGTGTGTGTGTGTGCGCGCGCGCGTGCGTGCATGTGTGCGTGTGTGTGTGCGCGCGCGCGTGCGTGCATGTGTGCGTGTGTGTGTGCCCCAATTGTACACTAACCCTAAGTTAAAACTAAATGTAATCAAAATCCAATTGAAATACAACTCTAAACCTAAATATTTTATAACCCTAATGTAATACTAAAACTAACACTAAACTTAATACTAACCCTAACTCTAAACCTAAACCTAACACTGACCCTAATCCTAATTGAAATATAACCCTAATACTTATACCCTAATTACAAATAAAATTAGGATCACACATATAACTAGGGTTAGTAGTGGAGTTATGCTTAATATTAGGGAACCTTAGGGTTAGAGTTAAAGATAGAACTAGGGCTAAGCTTGCAGATGAATCAACGTTAAAGTTAGGATCTAGCTTAGGGTTGTGGAGAAGGTTAGGGTTAGGATTAGAGATCAAAATTAGGGTAAGTGGTAGGGTTGTGGTGAAGGTTGGTGTTGGTGTTGGTGTTGGTGTTGGTGTTGGTGTTGGTGTTGGTGTTGGTGTTGGGTTAAGGTTAGGACTATGGTTATGGTTTGGGATAAAGTTAGGGTTAAAATATAACCCTAACCCTAACTATACTATAACTTTAATTGTATCCTAACTCTAATTTAACACTAACACTAACCCTAACCTTAATTAAACCCTACTTACTCTCTATCTAAAATCTAAACCTAACCTTAATTGTTCCCTAGCACTAATATAATACCAAGACTAACCTTAACACTAACTCTAACCCCTACCATAATTAAACCCTAACCATAACCCTAATCGAATAGTTATCCTAATTGAACCCTAACTAGGTAACTAAAAATATTTTCTCGTAATTGAACCCTAACGAAAATTGAACCTAAACACTAACCCTAATTAAACCCTAATTCTAACATTATTTCAACCATAATCACAATTTTACCCTAACTAAACCTTAGCTCTAACCCTAACCATATCAAAACATTAATCCTATTTTAACCCTAAACCTAATCTAATTGAGCCTTAATGGAGACCCTAAGTCTAACCCTAATTGAAGTATAATCTTAAACATAACTATAATTGGACCCCAATCCTAATTAAACCTTAACCATAACTAAACCCTAACATTAGCCCTAGTTAAATCCTAACTATGAATTTGATTAAACTCTTATCTAACCTTAAGCCAAATTAAATGCTAACCTTAGTCCTAACCTAAGTAAACCTTAACCTTAACCCTACCCCTAAGTGTTATAATTTTTAGATTTTGATTATAGGGTAAGTGCACAAAGATGGTGTGCAAAAAGTCATAGTTAGATTTAGTATTTTGACAAATCCTTTGGCAGAAAGATAGTTAAGAGTGAGCACTAGAAGTTGTGTATTTTTTTGTAATTTTTTGTTGAGTATTTTTTTTATGATTTTTCCAATCGCGCACATCCTGAAAATTAGGTGCATGTTCATGCGTGAAGCATAACTTGTACCAAAATAATCGAAAATACAATTTTATTTTTTTTAAATTGTAAAGAATCAAGTGCACTACAATAATATATAAAGTTTTATAAATTTGGATAATTCGATCAAAAGTTATTAAAAAAATGGTACACGTATGTCTCTGAGAACTATAGATACACTGGTAAAAGAAATTCAATAATAATGTTATTGTTGTTCAAATTTTTTTTTTTAAATATGGTTAGAAAGCTCAGAAGATGGGTGAAAATATGGTGGCAATTTTAGAAATGCCCACTCGATGAAGTGTAAACCTAATGATGACAAAGTCGAGAAACCAAGATGATAAAACAAAACACGTCAAAAAGGAGGGAACTGGAGGGAAATCAAACTTTGAACCTGCAGCTTTCTCATCCAGGCCTATTCAC